>NW_007578188.1:4117-34653 GCF_000690725.1 Stegastes partitus
TCAGGAATGTTGAGTTCATAAATTCCATGTCGAGCTTGTTGATTTTTATACAGTAGTACAAACCGGTGTCACGTAGCTGGGTTTCATGAAGATGCAGAATAAAAGCTCCAGGCTCTTGTTTTGTTGTTATGTGAGGAGTCTTATTAACACCCTCATATTCAAAAGTATATGTTCCTCCCAAGAATTCAGGCTGTTTTCCAGAAACAAGTCTGATCCAGTACAAGGTTTCCTGATACGCAGATGATGCCTGACGAGTGCATGTAAGAGTCACATCTTGTCCGACACCAACAGTCTTTGTGACAAAGTTATGATCATGGGTGCAGCCTGAAAAACAAACAAACCAAAAAATTACTCAATAGCAACAACAGACACAATCATATATATAAAATCATGTATAATTAACAGAGACTGATTTGTATTTTCCATACACTAGATTAAAGAACAAGGCAATATTTATCCTGTAGTACTTAATACATCAGCAGTAAGTGTGACCTCTCTGAATATACTTACGCCCCACTCTGAGCATCAGCAGGAAATAAAACAGGAGCAGCATTTTATGATGAATCCACTGGTGACTGCATGTAAATTGAAGCGCACGATGAGATGACCTGCTTTAATGTAATCACATGGAGTGGGAGGGAACAGTTTTAGAGCGATCTGATTGGCTTCTCATCATGTTGGTGTTTCACTGTTTTACCACAGTGGAAATAATATCAAGCATCTGTCCAACCGAAACACATGAAACAACACCAACAGCAAGCTTTTGTTTTGTGTTTTTATAACTCATGCAGAATAAACACAAATAAACTAANTATTTCTGATTTTGAACAAGAATTTTGCCAATTTTACAAAAATCTACTTTTTGAGGAGTTTGGCTTCATTTGTCTGATGTCGCTTAAAAAGGAATTTGTAGAAAACAATACTTTGGTTTGAAATGATACCCAGCCCTATTTGGCCTCTGTGTATATCTGCATACTGACCAGTCCACAAGTTTGTCGCCAATGAAAAAATATTTCGCAAAATTAAAATAGAAAAATGTCAACAAATTTGTTGATTAGAAGCATAACAACAGCAGCAGCGGGGGGAAAGTAATTTTCTTGTCTGTTTGATGAATTTAATATATTCTGTGTCATATTTACTAGTTTTAAAAACTGCTCCATGTCCTGGAGCGAGCTAGCTGCTTCTATGTTCCTGTTACTATCAAAGGTAAGACTCTTTAGGGGCTGCAGCAACCTAAAAGAAACCAGATTGTGTCGTATAGTGCAGCTACACCTTTGGTTGATGCAGTAACCAGCTGGGAGTCCTTGTATGGCCTCGACATGAAGCCAGCCTCATTTTTTCAAACAATTTTTGTCATTTCACTTAAAGGATGAGAGAACAATGGGTAAAATGGAAGAGTTGCACAGAAACTACAGGGAATAGAAAAAATGATGCTGTGAAGCGTTGATATTAAGTGTGATGTACTTTTCTGTTCATGATGCTCGTATTTAGAGTTTATTAAATGGCAGTTGCTGGGCTACCGTTTACACCCCCAGTGTTGGAAACTTGTGACAAAATGTGAGTTTTTCTAAAATAAGGAGATTTATGTTTCACGATGACAAATGTGTTGTTTTCTTTTGTCAATAAAGTTTCTGGATCATTGTAGGTGCTCTTCATTCAAGTGTAAAAACAAATGTTTATGGGCCTATCTGATGTGTGCTCCAAGAATGACTGAAAGAATCCACAAATGAAGCTTCCTCTACATACATACAGCCTTTTGTGTTTTCCATTTAGCTGTATAGCCTTTTTGCTACTAGTCCGATGGTGAGTCTTGACAACTTCAGCATCTGAATTGGTTGAACGTCACATCAAGAACGTGTCAGCAAAAAAAAACAATGAACCAAAGCAAAACTTAAATTGTGTTCAAGCAAATGAAACAAATCCTAAACATGTTGAACCAAAGACTTTTCCATTGTGGTTATGTGACACCACAGAATATTTATTAATGATGAGTTAAAAACACATCAGAAAAAGTGCACAAAGAACAGGAAGGAGTGCACATTTTGAAGACAGGAAAAATCGTCTTGAAGATATCCATCTGAAAGTAGCACTTGGAAACAAAGCCAATCAGAAAACAAGTGTCACTTTCAGTCTGTTTGTGGAGGAGCGATGACATTGGGGAAAAATACATTCAGCTCACGGACAAACAAAAGACGCTCCTGTTAAGAAGTGCAGGTTTTGATGTTGGAGATGTATGTGATGGTAGTAATTGAACTTAAAGCAATATTAAATGAGCTTTGTTATAAAGCTGCAGTTTACAGCGTATAAACAAATGGAGATGCTGCAAATATGTATCTCAGTGCAGTCAGTAAAGAAGACTTTAAGTTAAATGAATGGATGTCTTGATTTTGATAATTATAGCATATGTGTACATTTACACTTTGTTGTTTTTTCATTATTTATCAGCCTAAGTGACTCAACTGCCAGTGTCAGTAACTCAACTAGGTGCTCTTATTACTTTTACTAAAAACAAAACAGGACTGTAACAAAGTAAACAAGAAAGTAAAGTGGAATTGGACTGGTTGTAAGAAGGGGGCAAAAGCAGTTGGTTGTCCTGTGCATCTGTTAAAGTCAGCCAGGTTGTTTTCAAGTTTGGGCAGGAGCTGCACTAAACCTTGTATAAAATGATGTTGTAAAAGTATTTTCTGTCAGTTCAAGACAAACCAGAATATGCCCATGTTTGGTTCTGAAATAGCTGACTAAGGTTTAAAGTGCCAGCAAAGGAAACCCAAACCTTTTTCAGCAGTGTGATGCCAATTTGTGTGAATGATGTTATATGAAACATAACTTCATATCTGTGTATGCAATTGCCCACAAACCTGGCTTGTTATCTCTGTGTTTACAGTCACTGAGGGTGCACTGATAATGTGCTGATTCAGTGGCTACACACACACACACATACAGTACATACCCTGCCTCGACACTGTACACATCTATATCGTGCCAACAACCTGTGCATCATCTCATGTAGGACTCAAAGAGAAGGCTGTTGTCGTCACGTCTCGTAGCGAAGAAGCCGCTGCCCCAGTGGAGACCGTGGAGGCTGAACCAGAACCAGAAGGTAGGTGCACACTTTGTCTGCATAAACGTACTGCTAATAGGTAATGAGGCAAGAAGAAACACAGCTGCTGTGAAGTGACCGAGGGTTATAGTGTCACTACTTTTGCTGTAGGTCGTATTGTTATCAGAAACAGTACAACAGTCTGTGGTGAAAGTTTTAAAGCGCTGTGTGCACTTTGAACACATCTCAGTAAGAGAAATAGAACTGAAGTGCTCTTAAAATTAAATTTATTTTGCTAGCCATCTGAAGAACTTCATAAAGCGTGTATCTTTTAAAACTAAAACTAAGCATGGTTGAATAATAGTATAACTATTTGATCTATTTTTGTCTATTCCTCACAGTAGCTTACTATGTTTAAAAGTATAAAGAGTGAAGTATAAAAGAAATGATAAAAAATGAAACTGAATAAATATAATTAACTGAATATACTGAAAAAAACTTGAATCTGAAAGTTGGAATTAAGTCCCACTATATAGAACAATAATAATATTTTGTGAGCCCTTAACTGTCTCATAGTGTTTTGATTGATCATTAATATGTGTTATTGTAATTTTTGGGGAATTTTGAGTTCCTGGCTTTGAGAAATTGATGAAATAAGTGTCAGAATTTGAGCTTAAACAAGACGATGATTTATGTGGGATGAGGACAGTTTAACCAAGGGTCTTAAGAGAATAAAAATGAATCCACGCTAAGTTGGCAAAACTTGACCATAGAGAACCAGGACACCAGAAGGTAGAAAGTCAAACCTTTCTGTCCTAGAACAGCTGTATCCTAGGGGCACGTTTGTCATACATGCCTGCTTTTGAGGCATTTTTACTGTCATTGCAGGAAAACTGCATTTAAAATGTGGCGTCGCATCTGGTGTCAGCGAGAGTAGACATTATTTGTATGAAGACGGGTCGACTGTCATTTATGTGAATATGCACGAATCTATCAAAAGCAGATTGTGAGGCAGGTGTGGAGCTGAGTTTTTGTTTAGTGTTTAAATCATTCATTCAGAGTTTGATCCATGTTAGGCCTGTTTCTGGGGTTGTGAAAAAAGATTGTCTGACAAATAGATTCCTAATACAGGTTTAACCTGTATCACTTTATAGATGTGTATCGGGTTGATCACACTGCTGACTCATGAAGCTGTATTTAAAGTGGAATGTAATCAGTTAGACCTGTATTGATAAGTCTCAATGCCTACTTTCATAAAAGCAGTGCAGGTAAGTACGTAGTCAAGATTTAGTGAAATAAAAGTCTTTTTAATTTTAGAACTGAAGTCGCTTTGTTTTTGTTTGACATCATGCCCTTCTGTCCTTAGCTATTGTTGAACCCGACCCTGTCCCAGTGGAAGATGTTGTTGAAGCTGTTGTGGCAGAGGAAACAACTGCACCACCTCCAGGTACATCACTGTGTATATTTGTGAATGTCTCGGTGACTACTTTTTGTTATAAAGGAATGTTTTGTTGAATGTGAAAATCTACAGTCAGTCACATGATGCATGTTCTAAGCCTGAATAGCTGAAGAAGGTGTGTCTGTACTTCATAAAAATCAGTACGACTCATTGCTTCTTCCCTCTAGAGCCTGAACCTGAGGTAGAAGATGAGCCTGAGGTGGTCGCATCTGAGCCTGAACCAGAACCAGAACCTGAGGCTGAACCAGAACCAGAGCCTGTGGAGACAACTGAGGTTGGTACCGACCTGGTTATTGGTTATAAGACCATCTGAGAACTGTGTCCAATTGCAGAATCACGTTTTTCTTCATCCTTTTCAACTTCCCTGCTTAAAGTTGAAAAATTCTAATTTATGCAAGAAGCTTAATCTTTAGTTCATTTTCGGAGCCACATAAAGGTGCAGTTTGCAGGATTTTGAACACAAGTATAGCATTAATATAGCAGCAAAAAACATCCAGAGCAGAGCATAAATTCACTCTTTCTTTGTGTGTTCTCATGGGAGCTTCTCTGTTTCATGTTTTTATCATGCATGCATGTTTGTTTTTTGTTCTAATGCAGTCCCTACCTTTGAAACCGTATTTTTCTGCTGCTTCTCGTGCACACGTTTTGTCTGGTTGTACAGTAAATGCGAGAGGTTCACCTGTTCATTTGGATTCTTGCATACAGCACCTTTTAAACTCGAGCGAACTCAAATGTAAACCTGCTAATGTTGGTGGTGGTTTTCTTTTCAGGTGTTTGAGGAGGATCCAGAGGTGCTGGAGGAGGAGCCTCTTGCTGTAGAGGAGGATGCACCCGTTGAGGAGGTATGTGGCTTTTGTTTGTGCATTGCAACATTTCATACTTGACTTATGACACGAGCAGAAAGAAATTTCTTTGTCTTACTGTGTCGTAAAATATATTTATTAGCTGCACTTAGACACCTCCCTTATTTTTTTCCCCCCCTTTAAGTGTGAAGCTCCATTTGAACTGTTCTACTAATACTAATCTGTGTCACACATAGGGAAGGACAGTAGTAGCAGCAGGAATTTAGACCTGCACACTGTTAATACTGCTCCTCACAGCCTAAAAAAAACGCTGCTACAATTTTAAAATGTAAATCTTCTGCCTCCTGCTGGCAATCAGTGTTTCACCCACTCTTTTCTACTTTGTATTAGCTTGTGTCTGTGTAGATTTTCAGTTGTCCTGGTCTTGGTAATCCTCTGAGCTTTTGTAAAAAGCAACTGGACTTCTTTTTGTATGAGCTTCAGTTTGTTTTGTTTCTAAGGATTTGTGCTTGTACCATTTATTGCGGTATAAATAGGTGCAGGCATAAAGGAAGAACTCACCCACACTGTCTTGTATAGTTTGACCTCATAATGAACCTATTGTTGCAAATTCACAATTAAATTGTGCCTTCCTTTGTTGCACGTACTTTTGCAGACAACATGTGTAAGTTATTCATTTCAATCATTAATTTATAGAACATCAGAATGTTTTAGTTTCTGAAAAAAATGAAGCATCTGGGAATTTTAAAAAAATAATAATAAAATGAATACTATACAGATAATCATTCAGCAACAGTTTCAGCAAGTAAATTTGTTATTATTGCTCTTCTTATTGTTGTTGTCATTATTTTTTATGTACCACTTAGTATAGTTTCCACTGATTTTACGATAATTAAATTGAACATTTACATATAAAACAAGCACCTAAAGAAGTACACAACGCCAAATGTAATGAAGGAAGACCAACAAAAGGAGGGAAAGAAAAAAGAGTCAATAAACATTTAGCTGACATCAACAACTGCTGTTACTAATTTCAACTAATTAACAATTTTGCACGATTAGGACGCTCCAGCTGAGGAAGAACCAGCAGCTGAGGAGACTGCAGTAGAGGAGGCAGTGGAGGAACCTGCTGCTGAGGAGGAGGCCGCTGCAGAGGAGGTGGCTGAGGCTGCAGAGGAGGAGAGCGCTCCTTCAGAAGAAGCTGTCGAAGAGCCAGCTGAACAAGAGGAGGCTGCTCCTGCAGAGGAAGCTGCTGAGGAGGAACCTGAAGAGGAGGCAGAAACTTATGACGAAGCCGTTGAGGATGTAGCAGCAGCAGCAGCAGAGGAGGAGGAGGAGGCAGTTGCTGCAGAGGAACCTGTGGAGGAGGCTGCTGAAGAGGAGACGGTTCCAGAAGAAGCTGTTGAAGACGTAGCGGACGAAGAGGAGGAGTTGGCACCTGCAGACGAACCTGCTGAGGAACCCGCTGAGGAACTTTCCGATGAACCCGCTGAGGAACCCGCTGAGGAACTCGCTGAGGAACCCGCTGAGGAACCCGCTGAAGAAGAGGAGGCAGCTCCTTCAGAAGAACCGGTTGAGGAGCAGGCAGAAGAGGAGGCTGCAGAGGAAGCTCCTGAAGAAGAAGTAATGGAGGAGCAGACAGTACCAGGTAGGAAGAAAGGAGATACAAGTAAAAGGATGAGGTAGACCAGTGGGATTTAGTGTTGTTAAGATACTCAGTTTTTGACTTGGATCCTCACTTTTAGCCTTAAACAATAGTTTTGCAGATTTGCTTTTTCACAGAGAGTTCGGGTAAGTGTTTCCATTTACTGTTCTTCAGAGGCAGAAAAATGCTGACAGGCAGCAGGGGAGCGCTTCATTACAAAACAGAGTGCCCCATGATACATGGGTTTGGTTTCAAGTGTGACGAGTCCTCCGCATATAACTGGTTACCAGAACAGGAGTGTTTGTAACAGCAACACTTTCTAAAGAGATTTTTAAATAGAAGCGTGCAGAGTGGCTGCAGAAAAACCGCACAGGGATGCTGAGAGCAGCGCTTCTTTTCAAAGTGGATGCATACGATTCTGCTGCGGAGAAAATAAATGCTGGATGGACACACAGCTCAATAAATGTCATAATAATAATAATAATTAAATAACTACATTTTGTAAAGTCCTGTGATTCCTTTTTTTCACAAGTTTATGATTAGACTTGGTCACTCTGCTGACAGTTTGTGTCCAGTGGATGAAGAACACTTTTATCAGTCAGTCGTAACTCATAACTGAACTATCAGCACTGATTAAAGTTCAGGAGGCTCATTTGACCTCAGTGAAAACTTAGTGTGCTATTAGTCCAGTAACACAGATTAGAGAGGACTTTATTGTGGTTTCCTTGCTCTTGAGTACGTTTGCTGAGGTGTTACCTAAACTGTACGTACACTGAACATCTGGAGTGCTTGAGCTGATAACGATGATGTTTTGGTGTCTTTACATATTAAAATAATCTGATAATTGTTTCTGTTTTTAGAAGATTACAGTTTTTCATGATTTGAAATGTTTTTATTTTTTCCACAGTCACAGAGACAGAAGAAGAAGAAGCAGCACAAGAAGTAGAGGAGGCAGCAGAAGAAGGTGATAAACACACTCTTGACTTCTACTAAAATGAACCATGTTTCAGTGTAGATACATGTCCTGTATATTCAGACGCTTTGTGAAGGATTTTTCATGTTTTTTGTTCTTACCTTTGCCTGTGTTTTCCTTTTTGCAGCAGCAGAGTTTGTTGAGACAGAGGAACAGATTCAGGATGAGCCCACAGGTAAACACTGCTTCTAATAAACCTCGAGAATCAGTCCTGTCGACTTGCAGTGTACGGCTTTCTCTATAATTATTCTTCATCAGAATCGGTTTCAGGTTTGAACATGTTTGGCTGAATTACTCCAATATTGAAACTTGCCAGTGTGGAGCGTAGAATAGCTTTGGTGTTTGAACAGAGTCACAGGCTGGGACTTCATAGATCTGCACATGGTCGAGTCAACAACAGCACAGAGTTGCATTTAAGCCATTTTAAGGAATTAAGAAATTATTTTCAGAAAGAAAACACATCAAAATATGTAACTTTGATACACAGAGATGAGTTTTTATGGATTAAATCAACGACTAGTAAAGAACCTGTGCTCTCATCGTGGAAACTGATGAAATATTATGCAATACAAAGGTAAAAGCTACGACCAGGAGAGCTGTCAACGTGGAGCTGATAGTCAGCTGCACTTTGGCTGTTTTGACAGAAGAACACATTATCTGCTCTTTTTGTTACTAGAAAGCTTGTCAAAGGCTAATTATTGATTAATCCAGCAATCTGCTTTCTTTGTGTAGGTGTCAAAGAGTAAAAAAACAAAAAGTGCATTTTTATTTCCTGCATCCCAAGCTGACATCTTAAAACATCTTGTTTTGTCCAACCATGAGTCCAAAGATATTTAGTTTACTTTCACATACGACGATAGAAGCGTTAAATCTTCTCGCTTTGCCTGCAAAAATAACTACAGTGATTATTTGATTGTCTAAATAGTTTCCAGTTGTCTGTCAGTGCAGCTGTATTGACATATTAGTTCCAAGTATTACCTGAGATTGTTTAACCTCAGTTACACACTGAATACAATGACGAGATGTCGGCACTCAAATGACAAACTTAAGCAGCAAACTGTGGAGTTCTGCATAGCAAGCAGCATATTTGCTGCTTATTTATCTCCAGAAACCCACCATGAACTGACGTTATCAGAGCGAAACGGTATCCGTATCATTCACACGTCAGCACTGATTAGTTACACTGGACACAAACAGGTGGAATGACAACAACAAAGCGACGCAGACGGATGGAATCCAACCTGCTCAGGTGAACACTGAACATCATTCTGTTTGTTTCCCATAGAAACGTAGAGGCTGCAGTGGTCGCCACGGTGACGGAGCAGGGACCCACTGATGCTGCATCAACACCATCTGAGCATGCTCAGAGCGATGATGCATCTCTCCACCTCCAGAGAAGCGATTGAGTCGTCATGACAACACTCGCCTCTCTCTCTCTCTCTCCCCCCTCCTCCCTCTGTTCTCACCCCTCTGAAACCTCCTTTTAGTGTAAATGTGTGAGATGATGGATGAGCTGTTTACTAATACGGTACTCCTGTTTTTACCCTCCTTGTGTTTCATTTGAGTTCTTCTTCCTCCCTATGTAGAACACCTGTTTCCATTTTTGTTCAGGGTGTTTTAGTTGTGTGTATGTGTGTGTGTGTCTGTGGCCATGTTTCCAGGCCGTGTGAAGTGTGTGTGCTGTGTCCGTTACAGTCGGTCTACCAGAGTCTTCTGAAAGAGCTGTCACATCAAACCAGTCTACGACTTTTTTTCAGCTGCGTAATTTGGCTTCCTGGAGCGAAACTCTGTTGCCAAGCAAATAGAGGCCAAAGTTGACGTCTAAAGACAAATCAGTAGTTTCATAACAGCCTCTAAGTTAGAAGACTCTGGTGTTAATGGGTTCAGAAGCTTCACACTTTTAAAGGCCGCAGCATCAAAATCAGAAACCTCACTGTGAACACTGCAGAATGTCTCAGCTGGTGTCTCCTTTTACGTTTTTGTTCTCTGAATCAAATCATTTGTGCCCCTTTATTGCAGCATTGTTGACAGATGTAGAGAAGCAGCTCCACAGCAGTGGAGATTCTATGCAAAGGTGTTGTGATGCGTGTCACCCGCCTCCCCCACCCTCCTCCCCCAGCCACTTCAGTTACCACTCAGTATGTGTGGCCTCCAGGATGAGCCATATGCACATGAACTCAGAGAGAAAGCTGTGTGTGTTTGTTTGACTGTGATGTTCTTAAGTGTGCGTTGACAAATCTTCTGCTAATCATTCCTTTCTGTGAGCCGTAGTCAGGATGTTAGATTTGTGTTTACCTCCTCTTCTTCTTCTTCTTCTCTGACTATATGAACCTCTGTGTGTGTGCTTGTGTGTGTTCTGTAGATTCATAGCTGTTTTGTTTTTTCCATATTTTCTCATTTGATTGCGAGACCATTGAATAAGTTAACTTCAGCTCTTTGAGTTTGAACTGTGATGTTAATGAGGACACCACGGACGGTGCAGAAGTTCCTCTCCCCCCAAACACCAGCGATAGACGGGTCCCTTTGGGAAGCCCAGCATGCAGATTCAATCAGGATAGAAGCATTTTAACCCTGTGTGAGCCAAATAAGAGCATTTTGTATCCAGACTCTCCTTTTTTTTTTTTTAAAGTCTGGCTCACAGAAGGTTAAACAGATAAGGCGCCATGTTCCTGTGGAGATCTAGATGTTAGTTTTTACCATGCGTAACTTCACTTTGTTAAAGGGAAACTTGGTGACTTTTCTTTATACGTCGCTTTTCTTTTACACAACAGAAAATAATCTCGGTTGTGTGTGCGTCCCACAGTAGCAGGGGCATCATCTTACACACCACCCAACATGTAAAGAAAGCCAAATAAGAGCATTTTCTTTCTTATTTCTGAGGCCAGATCTGCAGGTAAACATCTTTTCTGTGCCTCTGTTTTCAGTGTACGTGACCCTGTATGGGATGAAATCTGAGCATCACGTTAATATGATGAAATACTGACAGTAAAAGATGTGTCGAAGTTGTAGAAGTCATTACAACACACTACATTTAGTGGGATTAGTGGGTTTTGTTGGTGTCACAGTCCCACTTTGTGTCTGTAGTCCTCACATACTGTAACTACCACGTTTGTTAGGGATGAAACACATTCCAGTCGTGTGCAGTAGCTGTTTTTGTAGTAAGTCTCGTCCTATCCCCCCCCCTAATGTAACACTAGCTGGTCTTTTCTACTTAACACTTTGTAAGTCAATGTGAAGTGTAAAACCTTTTTAACATTGAAGATTACAGTCTTTACCAAGAGAGAGCTTCTAGATTTTTAAAAAAAGGAACATTTTTAAAAAGAACTCGGAGAAATGAAAAAAAAAGAACACAACTTTCTGTAAATGCTTTAAAAAGCTTTTTACAAAGCCATAAGCTGTTTGTTGACAGGCAGGTTTGAGGGGGGCTGCGCTACTTCAGGACAAACTTTGATTCTGTAACGAAACAAAAAAAGAAGAGCAATAAAGCAAAAAAGCAGCAGAGAAACCAGGCTGCAGCAACCCCACGAAGCAGACTGTCCAGTTTCTCACGACGAATCTTTGATCAGAAGGTGTGTCCATGCTGTAACGGGTTATGATAGTTCTGCAGCTTTGTTTCCAGGAAAAGCAGACGCTGGTAAAAATACCACATGTAGGGAAGATTAACAATGGGTGGGACAAAATGGAGAAACAAACTGGCCTGGTGTTTGCCTCACGGTGTTGTCTGTCAGTCACAACCTTCAGCCTGCAGGTCTGATTCAGGCCTGCAGACTCTTACTGTGGTGAATAAATTATTGTGAAGTACTGATGGATTGTTTCAAGGAGATTTGAAGTGGCACCATTTTCTGTAAATGATCTGTTCTGGGAGCTGCAATAAAAGGTTTGGGACAACAAAGACTCTGTTTCTGTCAGTTCACTTTGTTCTTGTTGATGATCCGCAAACAGATCAGTTTACAGATCATGATGAGAAGCAGTCAGTCTGATTTTTAAGGTGTAGGATCATGTTGTCATTTTTGTTATTAATGATATTGTGATTACCAATGCTACTAGAATTACTGTTTTGTAATTATGGTTAGTAATCTCGCATACTGTTTAACTTACAATGATAAATGTATTAATGCAACGTTTCGGTGCCAGACCTTCATCAGGCACATAGTTTAAAGTACAGTCATGTTAAATAGAGACTGGCTCTTAACCTACCACCAATGAACAAGCTCCACAGACTGGTATGAAGCACCCAAAGAGACAAGAGAAAAGATTGCATTACATTACATTCTATACAGAGACATGAGAGTCAGCTGTGACGCCAACAGTTGACAATAATAATTCTCCAAGGTTGTTAGAAATAATATAACGTTTTTTTGGTCAGAAAAGAGTAGTGAGTATTAAAAGTGTATCAAGGAACAACAAACAGGCACTAGTGAAAACAACAAAAAGGTCACTTCAGTCTGGAAAGAAGTGACATTTGCAAAGATGACAATTGTAATGATTTTGCTCAACGTCCCTGAGAGCAACAACTATTAATCTTTTGATTAAAAAACAAAAAAAGAACAAATAAAAGCAATAAATAATATAAGAATAACAGCTCGATGCTCCTGACTGTGCAATCTAACTGTTTTTCTACTTGCGGAAAAATCAGTGCCATCGAGATCAAATCTGTGGATTATTATTACTTCTTTATCAGTATTTCTACTCATTAAATAATCAATGCAATACTATTGGTATTTGCAGTATTGTTGTGTCACATCCAGAGGACCTTGTACAATCAGAATATCCTCAGATGGAAAAAAAAACTAGTGCTTATGCATATTAGTTATTTTACTTTTTCTACTGATACATCTCAAATGTTTGCATTGTTTCCTTTGCTGCTGTAACAGTTTCCCTCCTGTCCGGTCTCCTCTGGTTCCTCTCAGACTCGTCTGTCTGGCGTTCTTGTCTTCTGTTTCATTGTTCTACCCATTTTGTGAACAAACCCATGTTGGAAAATGGAGAATTTACATTTTTAGCAACTTCTCTCACAACCGAAACCATCAACTGTTTTGCACTGACGCTATAAACCTCTCCTGCAGCTTGTAAAACCTCTGCTGAGGTTTCAGGAAGAGTGTTTGCCAGAGTGTTTTACCAACACTGACTTGGTACATAAATCTATGAGCTCCAGGAGCAGCTCTGCCAGCAGGGTTTTTGTGTCAAAGTCAGGAGAACCTGCTGCCAACAACCTCCGCTGCTCTGGTTTCACACTGTCCAAATAGGATTTTACAACTGGGCAGAAAGTTTCCACGTTTATCTCAGGTTCTTCCAATTTGTTCATGGCGCCTGTTTGTGTTTCGTGAACTCATTGACTTTCTCACAACTTCAGTTTAAAATAAGTCTAGTTGATCTCCATAATTATGTTTTCTGTATTTATGTTTGAATTAGTTAAACTCAGTAATAAATAATACTTCAAGACCTCAGCCTTGATATGTATTAAAGTCAGAAAAAGTAGTAGTAGTTTTTCATCTTTTATTCCCAAATATGTAAATTAGTCAGATAAATCAACACCATTAATAACAGCATGAGGTTGTATAAATTTTATAGGTTCATTTGAGATGACAGTCATATAGTTCCTCATTTCTTTCTTTCTTTCTTTTTTTAATGAGAAAGCACTTTCGATGTTGCAGAGAAGTATTACAAACCTTTCCATTAGTTTCAACTAAAAAAAATTTTGTTGTTGGTGAAACTAATGGAAAAGCCTCCATGTGACTCAAGTAAGCAGAAAAAAAAAAGTTTGTGCTTGTATATGTATACATTGCTAGAGTTGTGCTAACCTAGTTTAAGTCACTCCCTGTCTGTTTATGTTAGCAATAACAACGCTGTAGTTATGCCAACCTAGCATACCTTTAGCTAACAGCTTAAAAGCCAGTAAGCAACTACAGAAATAACATAAGTGTACAAAATATTAGAGAGTACAGAACGAGCATTCATCACTCCATCAGCTTATTTTTTAACGATATCGATG
Organism: Stegastes partitus; assembly: GCF_000690725.1. Taxonomy (NCBI): domain Eukaryota; kingdom Metazoa; phylum Chordata; class Actinopteri; family Pomacentridae; genus Stegastes; species Stegastes partitus. The sequence goes on from NW_007578188.1 coordinate 18,030, forward strand.
TTATTTCAAATGCTAAAGCTATGTTTTGATTATCCATGAATCTAATAGTGTAGATAAAATGAATGCAGGACTTTAACATTGACTGGAAATCACAATATGGTGGAAATGAGCTGCTTGGCAGAGGTCTGCACTTTCTAGTCTTTTGAGAGAACTGTTGTACCAAACAGAACCACCAGGTGTCGCCACATCTCAATTTATTAAATAAGAGCTCATCAACAGTCTGAGGGAGGCAGTGCAGCTCTGCATTGTGAACACAAGTCTTTTGCAGACCCAGGCCAGTGAATAATCAACATTTTTACAACCTTGTTAGCATGTCCAAGTGATTTTTTGAATGATGATGTGTCGGAAGGCAAGGAGTCAACAGCATGACTGAGCGTTTCCACCTTGAAAATGCAGCGTGTCAGTTAAAGTCTCAAAACCCTGGATTCAGACTGAAGTCAGGGACTTCATAGATCTGCACATATTGAAGGAAGCGAAAAAGTGAAGTGATATCTAAATACATTTTGACGCAGAAAGGGATTAAAAAAAAAAAAAAACATTTACATTTATGTGTAGTTTTGCTTCAGAGACATGAATTTTTAATGGTTTTGCCACTTACCAGAGAGTTTCAGTAAATTTCTTTGCGTATGTATGTCTGTACATACCAAGAAAACTTGATATTATTAAATTGTTTGTATTCTATACCAAATAAAACATTCTATCGTAAAAAAAAAAAAAAAAGTTTATCCTACAATGTGGGATCCCTAACTTGTATAAGGCCACACAATGGCTCAGCTGTGATTTCCTGCACATTATATACATCATATAGACATGTTAAAAAGGAAGAAACAAAAAAAAACTTCATTTTCAACAGAGTGAGTCTTTAGCAGGAATCTGCAATTTTATTTTCTTATTCTTAAAAACAAGAAAAAAAAATTCTGCTTAGAGTTGAATGTGGTCAAATCGTCCTCATCAATTATGTACAATAGAATACGAAGAGGACGTAAATTGTCTTAAATAATAATAAATGAAACGATACATAAATTAAACATTGCAAATAAATAAATAAATAAAATGATTAAATAAAAAAAAAAGAAAAAATTCAGTCAGCTCCTATCGGGAAAAGTTAACAATCTGATTAGGCTGCAGATACTATAGACTTCCTGTTAGCACCCGGAAGTTCAGCGGCTAACTCCAACGATTGGACGATCTCTTATCTGACGTACCCGAACAACCAATCCCATAACATGACCTCAACACATCCACCAATCACAGCAGAGCGTCCCTCCCACTTCATCCCAGCAAGTAATGCCGGATCAGTGCGAACAGTAGCGGGCCACACAAACAGTTAGAAGAAGCGGTGGATAGACGACGGAGAGTCTCCAGTTCGAAACAGAGAGACTCTCAAGAGCTTGGACTTCATCTCAGCTGTCCAATTTCAGGTAAAACATACCGGAAGGCGAATAAAATCAGAGAACATAGAAAGAAGTCGGCAACTTCTGCTAAGCTAGTTTGTTTGGTACGAAGTTAGCAACTGGCAGAGTCTCAGTTTGTAGCTATGCGAGATAAGATGATCCTTAAATAATCCCACAGTGGGGAAATGTGCAAAAACAAACCACAATATACGTAGATGGTGCTTTACTTTACCAGCTTGTATGACTATGATGCACAGATTGTTTGCTTTTTTTGCCAGCACTCTTACCTGACTTTGGTTGCAGCAGCTGTTTTTGTTTTGTTTGTTTGTTTGCCTCTGTTATAGTTTTAAACTCCTCATGTTGGTTCAGGATCATAGTTTGTTGTTGTTGTGAGGAACACGCGGCTCTTGTCCATGTTTGTGATTGATCGTGGGTTTCCAGCTCCACCTCTGTCATGTGAATGCTCTGATCTATGAGAAACCCAGACTGACTGAACAAGTTGATGAACAGCTTTGTGTGAGGAGTTCATTCAGTTGTTGGTTTCGTGGACCAGCTATGAAATGATGTCCTGGGTGTGTTGAACTTGCTTTGTACAGATGTGAGCTCTAGATCAAAACCTAAACTTCTCACATCTGGACTCTGTTACCTAAAAGATTCTATAGATATACATCAGCTGAACAACAACATGTCCACTTGTGGCTGAAATTCATTGCAGATTTCTCATTACATGTCCTCTCCGTGACCTTTTTTTTCTTGCTGCTGTGTGGATCTACTCTTCACTTCCTCCTGTTGCTTTGTTGTGCTTCATGTGAGCAAAGACACATGCCTGCATTCTTTCAGACACAGTTTAATGGATGCTGCATGTCTGACACAGAGCTAACCCTCCCCCAGCCATCAGCACAGATGCTTCCTGTCGTAGAGATGGATGCGATCCAGCTGTGCCTTTGATCAGCAGAATCTCATTCCACATGTCAGGTCGTCTGCTGTCTGGACTTTAACAATGAAAACCCTCCAGAGGAGCAGGGAGGTGTGGATAGCCGGCACTACTGTCGAGATGTGCGAACACATAAGTGTGTATCAGAGGCAGTTAAAGTTACAGCCCTGCTTCTTTTCTCTTATGGAATCTTAAGGATTAAAGGCGTTTAGAGACTTCTTCCACTCACCACCACTCTCACTGTTTGGTTTATTTACCTGTTGCATACCTTCTCTGCAAAGCTCCAGTTCAGCTTTCAGTCATTCTTGTATTTATTGTGTAGTCAGTGTATCGGAGTGTCATTCTTGTACTTCAGAGTTGTTGCTATTTTGCTATTTTTCTCGTCTGTTTGGAGGACTCTGTTCCATAGCTGCAGTCTAGAATTATACAACTGGATAAAAAAAAACTGCGGTATTTCTGATTAATAATTCAAATTTGTCCCCAAAATTACATGTGGAATATGTCACTTTCATGTGTAGTGTTACTTCTCTCAGTATAATTAACAGCATTACGCTTTGCTTTCCTTTTCCAGCCTTATTTTGACTGACTTGTTTTAGTCTATGATGGTATCATGCTTATATCTTTTTGCTTTTTTACTTTTTAGGCCCTGAAGTAATAATTTAATAAAGCTTTGTCTTTAGTTAAGCCAGTTTCTCTACAAAAGATTATCTGTTAGTGGGGAAGGGGCTAAAAATATCCCTTTAACTCCAGACTGGGTGAAAATCTCCGAGTAGGGCGGGTTACATGGAAATCACCTCCCACATGTTATAAATGCTGGCATTGTTTGTCTAATCACATGTTTCTTCTGCAGCAGGGAGGACAAGAAGTCCCTGGTTTAGGATTCAGCTGTCTCCAAGCTGGTTGTGAGCGACTGAGGACAAACGATGACTTCTTCACAAAAGGTGAGACAAACACTGTTACACCCAGTTCAACAAAAACCCATTTTGGAGCATATATTTGTATGATATGTGTTGTTTTTTGTTCATTTCTAAGTGTATATGTAAAATGATTGAATCAATTAGTCACTAAAGTGTCTGACAAAGTGTAAAAAAAAACGTCTGTAATTAGTTCTTTGTCAAAGCTGATTTCAACCCAGACATTCAAAAGAGCGCATGTGACAGTTTCACAATGTGCAGCTGGTGGAAGACTCCACAGCAGAATAACACAGGCTTTATTACACACAACAAACCCTTTGTCAGCACCAGGAATCCAAAGGCGAGATTGGAATTTGGTAAAAAAAAAGATGCAACCAGAAAGCTTTCTGGAGCAAAGTTTTCTCAACATATGAATCTAAACCAGCTTTTAATAATGTCACAGAGAGCCAAAAGTGTGGAGGAAGACATAAAGCAGTCCATGATCCAAACTATTCCATCTCCTCTGTGAAACATGGAGGAATAATGACTCTGCAGTGAAGTGTAGGTGCAGCATACGAGGGGTGTAATGGTGCTCGAAATTCACATTTAGGTACGTTTGTGGTGCTGCAGAGAAAACATCTATTTTCAAGACATGAAAATATTCAAAAGTGTCCAATTGGCCATATTTCTTACTGCAGCTGTTCAGGCACTCAGATGCTGCATACTGGGAATAACAAAAGACTAAGCTGTGTACTAATAAGTGTAAAATAAATAAAAACCATAAAGACAAGTGATACATATTCATAATGAATTTAAATGAGCCAATAAACTAAGCAGTGCAGTTTCAGCTGAAAAAATGCACAAAGTATTGCTGCCTTTCTGTTTTGATCAACACTGATGTAGGATATGAACAGACACAGCTGCACAAAAGACACAGAACTTTCCTGTAGGTCACAGGGTCATGTAAATCAGCTCTGCAGACCTGGGGGAGCCGAAGCCAGAGGAAGCATAGCTCACTTAGGAATTCCCTTATCACATCTATCATACCTTCAGAGGATCTAACACAAGGAAGCTTTTGGGGGAAGACAAAGAAAAACATTCAACTACGCAGACCTTAACAGATGGCCGGGTGCAATGAAGTGCCCCAGGCTTAACGTATTGCTCTGCTGACCCCTCATTTCCTGTGGTATGCAAAAACTGAACTTAACAACTGAACTTATGTGAAGATACAGAACCAGAGGATCTTAATGGGACGCCAATATCTGATATTAGTTTAAGTGTTGTTAAATGTTTTGGTATATCATATTCTGATAAATACCCCAAAGCTTAATTACAGTTGGAAATGAAATGAAATGAAAATACTTTATTTATCCCAGAAGGGAAATTCAATCTTGTAAAAGCTCACTTTTTAAAAAAAAATTTCTTTCTTTCTTTATTTTAATCAATATAACATATATTATATACAACAACAACAACAACAATCATTCAGTCAGTCAATTGTCAGTCAGTCAGATTTGTTTTTTAAGGTGATGGCTGTTGGCAGGAAGGAATTCCTGTATCTCTACGTTAAGGTTAAGTCCTTCTTTAATTTATCAGCTTGTCATATAACCACATCCTGAGCATTGTGTTATTTCTGTAACCGTCCGAGACACATTTATCATGTTTAGACTCCCCCGGAAGCTCTACATGTGACACATTCATTTCCAACAAGCTTAGCTTTGTATCAGTACAAATACATGTAGTTCTAAAGTAACATTGTTACTTTCAGAGCAAAACTCTGACCACCTCATGACCACTTCATAACCCCCCCGTGATACAAGGGTGTCATATCTATCAGCCCCTCTGGGAGGGCAGCTCGCTGTGATTGGTCAGTAGTTTTACTATTAAAAGGCATTTCACCTAAAAGACTGCGGATTTTCTGAAGGCCATAGAATCTCCCACTTTGGTCCAATGTTAGCAACTCCAACTGCCACACCCTGATCCAACTCAAGCTGAAGGCCTCGTCTCCCAGACGCTGTTGCACCCGCCGAGGAACCTGCAAGTATCAAGCTTCTGTCTCTAAACGGGTGTTTTATGATTACAATTGGCCTTTCAACCAATATTCCAAATTTAACAGATTATCTGCTGCTTCAGGTGAAAAGACTTTTAAGTCTCCAAGCCACCACTCTGTTCCACATTCGGTTTTCCACACTCATACTCTCAACCAGCATTTTCATCATTGTTTGTATTTTTATATTTTATGTTTGTTGTTTGTTTGTTTTAGTCAGTAATAAATGTTGTGTGTGTGTATACAGTTGTTTCCTGTGTTTTCTATAGCTTATATTCACTCACTTTCCGATCTTTAGTTACCTAAGCTCTAAGTTAATTCCCTTAACTTTATAAAACACTCTTGATTGATCACCAGGAGTAAACAGTTTATTAGAATTATTGTGCTGACTCTGAGATTATATCGCTGGACGCATAATTCAAAGGTTGGTTTGAATAATTGTAATTAATGCAATCACTTGCTTTGGTGTGGAAATAAGTATATCTTATTTTCTACCCTACACTGAGAACAAAAAAACTTTATTGGAATTGTCAGAGGACAAAGCAGCCAGGGGGACTGGTATCTGGTCGATTAACCTGTGCAGTCAGGGGTTTTTTCCTGGCTTTGACTTGGCCTTTATGCCACAACAGTAAGGATGATGGTGAGCAATAAATTCATCATGTAAAGATTTGCATCATGTCTTAGTTCTGGGGATAAGGAATGCATGTAATGTAATAAGATAATGTTAAACTTTACAAATCCAAAAGAGAACTCGCTTGCTGGACGTTGCTGTTAAAACAAATTGTGTAACTTGAGAAATGCAGCGTCGTGTAGAAAAGCAATAATAATGCCACTGAATTTGTGTTTTTTAACAACAGATTTCAATTTAGAAAATGATGATAGACCTCGTGTGTCTCCTGTTTTGTTGCTATAGAAACAGAAGTGCAGCAGCAAACCCAGGCCTCATGGCTGTCAGCAGTGCGACAAATCCTTTACGTCGTCCCAGCTGCTGAGGTATCACGAGAAGCTCCACAGTGGAGAAGGCCTTAACTCCTGTGAGGACTGCGGGAGACAGTTCATTCACCTACAAACCCTCAGAGCCCATCAGCGCATCCACACTGGAGAGAAACCCTTCCAGTGCGACCAGTGTGACAAAGCTTTCAGCATGCAACATAACCTAATAATCCACAAGCGGATCCACAGTGGGGAGCGACCCTATCAGTGCCAACACTGCGACAAAGGCTTCAAGTCGCCGTCCAACTTCAACAAACACCAGCGGATCCACAGTGGAGACAAACCGTACAGCTGCGAACACTGCGAGAGAAGCTTCAGCGACCCGTCGGCTTACCGCGAACACAAGTACATCCACACCAAAGAGAGGCTTTACCCCTGCAACCAGTGTAAAGCCACGTTCAGCTCTGCTGCTTCTTTAAGGCAACACCTGCGTCTGCACAACAGCAGCAAACCCTTTAAGTGCCAATACTGCGAGAAAAGCTTTATTTCCACAGCTAAACGCTCGTTACATGAGTATGTCCACACAGGAGAGAAACCGTACAGCTGTGAGCACTGTGGGAAGAAATTCAGTGATCCGTCCACATGCAGGAGACACAGAAACAGCCACTCAGCTGCCAAACAGTCTGTTTCAGCAGTGTAAGGAACCATCCATGTAGCTTCACATAACGGTGTGTCTGACCACTTTTTTAGATGCAGGAAGAAGAGAAGTACAGTGCTGCCCACTTATTGTCATACCGCTTTATAGATGATCCCGTTTCTAATAAAATATCAAAGTCCTGAATCATTTCCTACATAACCTATAGTAAAACAGCATGTTTATTGTCATAGAATAATGTCATAATCCTGGTTTTTATCATAAATTCCCCGAAATTGATTCCAGGAATAACTTTTGCTCGTTTAATATCGTGGTCGGCCAATCGTTACGGCTCACGGGCCAGGCGTCCTGCATGCGTGGCAGATTATCACACCCCGGTCAGAAGGCAATGTGTTTGTTTGTCTACGACCTGCTCACCTGTGATCTGCTTCACTGAGGTATACACACACCGTCTGACATTAATTAGGGCACATCAAAGAGAATGGCGTTGTTGCAGAGCATGTCGTCACTCATAGCTGAACTGCTCAGCTAGTTAATCATGATGAGTTAATCCTCTGTGTGATTAAAGGACATAACTTATTGATGGGGTGGCTGTTCGTACCGTCAAAGCTGAAATTTCACTGAAGCCAAATCATAAAGCTCCATTTGAATAATGGAATCAGTTATTTCCCGAATACATGGTAGATATGTCGATATAGGCCATGCAGATGGTGCTGGTCCGGTATATAGGCTCACACACAAACTCGCTGCCATCTTGAAGCCCGCTTATTGGAATATCCCAGATATTGTAGTCATTTCATCCTGGACCGAGAGGATGATAATAAATGGGCACCACTGTCCTACTTTCTGTTGGGGGAAAATGAAGTGAAGACCCCCAGAGGTTCCCTTTGGGACGGACACTCCATTCCGTTAAACCTGACAGCAGTTGAATGTGTTGGTTTCATGTCTGAATGAGCATTTTAGTCACTTTACCATGAAAGTCTTGCCGGCAATCTCACTACGTTGGATCTAACAACACTATGTCCAGTTGTGTGAAAGCATAGGAGACTTTTGCCACGTTTCAGTGGCATTATTTGTCCGAAAACACCACAGCGAGAGTCTTTCCTGTGAGTTCATTAAGTATCTGCAGCGTCACACAGCAGCTGGATCCACATCCATCCATCCATTATCTATACACCGCTTAATCCTCACTAGGGTCGCGGGGGGTCTGGAGTCTATCAGCTGGATCCACATGTCGTCTCCAAATCAAGAGAGTGGGACGTACGGAGCAACAGCAGTGCCTTAATTAATTATTTATTATTCCTGACATGCAGACAGATCGATCAGGACCCAACAGCAAGCCATGCTGTTCTTTTAATGTTGGCAAAGTAGTAGTTCGATGTTGAGGAAATCAGAAATAAACTGAAAACAATTACTCAGAAATGTGCCACAGTTTGATCAGTGATCATGAAAACAAAGTGGAAAACTGCCTTGTGATTATTTTAACGTCTTAATGACTGACCTGTCTTGTCCAACGCTGCTCGATACCTGATCCTGGGATAAAGTTAGAACTACCATTGATAGCTGTTGATGCTAATGAAACGGTGGGAAGTCTTTCTCATGTATTAGTGTTGGTATCTGGTGAATGACTGTTTTTAATAGAAGCTGTATCTCCTGTTGCTTGTGTTGATGCTTTCTGCTTCCACTTTGCAGACACAGTGGATGAGCCAACTGCTGTTCTCTTGTCTGCTGCTTTCATAGTGACAAAAGCAGAGATACCATCCACAGATTGTCCACAAAGGAAAATATGTATTTTTGTTGTTGTTGTTTTTCCCGCTTACAGCCGACAGTCAGAACGAGCCTGTCTGTAGAAGATGTTTTACCTGCATAGACTGAAGGAACAAACACGTCCGACTTGGCAGAGCCTCTCACAGACAAACCTGCCAGCTCGCTCAGAGGATTCAAAGAGCGGCAGGTTAGTGAATGTGATAGAAACGTAGCGGCATCATGCCCTCGAATGTGCGTCAAATGAGTGATTCAGTTTGTGACGAGCAAACTTCATCACCATCAGAGTCTGACGAGGCAGTTACGGCCAGAGATGACTGTCTAGTTTCACTTTATCTCCGTTGACTTACTGCTGTAGCAAACGTCACTATATACAAATAGAGTGTCACAGTACTGCAGGCTGATGAAAGTCAGGTGTTTACGGGTTTGCAGATCAGCAACACGAGTTATTAGTGATGAACAGAGGGGTGATTAAAATGTGCATCAAAGCTCTCCCAACACTTATCTCTGCAAGAATTTGACCTTTTGCAAGCAGCAGTGTGATGTGAGGGTAAAGAGCTGATCTGAGTGAAGAGCTCCTCCTTTTCTGTTTGAATATAAAAATGTATGAAGACACTCTGGGACAATAACTCCTTCCTGTTTTATGGCTTCTTTTCACTGCCTGACGATCACTTTCTTTGACATTGTTGAAATATTATCATTTTTGTAATTAAAAAAACAAAAAGTTCCATGTTGTCTCATTTATTATTCAATGACTTTTCCTGACATTTCATATTTCTGCTGTGGTATCATTTCAGTGTCATGTCATAGAAAACGCTTGTGTTCAAGTGACTGTAGTTTTTCCTGATGGCTGTCGAACACCGTAGAACCATGTCCAGCTGTGGCATCACGGCTGTGTTTGTTTCTACCTGCTGTCGGTCATGTGAGCTCCTCTCTGGGACTCTGATGTTGGTGATGCAGTAAAAAGATTATTTAGTGGTTGTTGGTTGTTTTAAAGATTGTTTGCTTCACTTGTGTGTGTCGTGCCTGAGTTGCGTTTGTTTGTGATCGTCTCCTTTCCACCGCATGTGTCGCTTTGTGTTTGGCTGAGGTTTGCAACGGATACGTTTGTCTGCTTTTGGGTGATATGGATGCTTTTTTATGTGAATGTAAATATATATGTCAAGGCCAAGATCAGAATCCGGCCTGATTCCGGATTGGGCCGGCCCAGGTTGGAATTCTGTTCTAGGCCGGCCTGGAATGGAATCATTTATTTCTTACGGTTTCTAATCTGGGCTGGCTCAGAACAGAATTTTGATCCTGTCCAGCCCAGATTGGAATTCTGATCTTGGCCGACTCAGATTGGAATTTGATTTGCTGGCCCAGATCTAAGTCAAATTCCAGTCTTGGCTGGACAGGATCAGAATTCAGAAAAAAAAAAAGATGATTCCATTCCAGGCCGGCCTAGAATAGAATTCTCATCAGATCAGAATTTCCATCCAAGCCGATCTGGAATTGGGCCGGATTCTAATACATACGTATAATTAGAGGGTGAGTTCTAAAGCTTACACTCTTCTTATTACTTCATGCATATACTACAATTTGCGCTTGAATTTTTCTGCAGCTCTTGGTTTTTAAAGCTTTTTTAATGCTCAAGCAAGACACTGGTGCCACTGTGCAGAGGATTGTGGGTAGGGATGGCCAAAAAGGCATGTTGGCTTGCAAACTGCACAATCCGATGGATGTAGTCGGACATCCTGGTATTTCCGGCATACTGCATCTCAAATACTATGTATTGGGACCATAGTAAGTCTTCTGTTGGCATTCTTTGTGGTTTGTAAGTATGGATACTGGAATGTACCTATAATCTTCTAAACACAGTACATAGTGCCAAATGCAGTTTGCCAAAAACACCAGTGTCCTGCTACATCCGTTAGCATACAGGATGCTTTTCTTGCTGTTCTGATTCAGAATCCTCTACACAGCAAAAGCTAAGTGACATACATCCTGGTGTCTCGTTCAAGTAACAAGCTTGAGCTGCTGAAAGTCAGAGACCGATGATTTCACACTGCAGAGTGCAAGACAGTCAAAGTCTAAGGTGCAATATTAGGACAAAGTAGTAGGAAGCTGTAAGCATAAATGGTCTGAATGGAAAAAGGAAAAAGTATGAGATCTGAAATACAGGAAAAGCATCATTCACCATCTTAGTTTGGTAAGCTATGCTATGCTAACACTTACTAATTAATGCTTAACACTAAACAACCAGCTGGGGCTCATGGGGATGTCTTTGCAGGTATCTGGTGATTACATTTCATCCTGAAGGGGACGTGACGCTGTTTTCAAAATTTTCCCATTTTACATGAGCTTCTCCACCTCAGCCAGGTGATTTTTGTTTTAATTTGGATTTTTTATTTTTAAGAGTATCAGTTTTATGCACAAATTGAATACACAGATAGAAACAGGTGGATAGAAATGCATTTAAAGTCAGAAAAGGCTCCTTCAGCTTGACAGCTGAGTGACGGAGCTGTAAAATAGACAATAACACGATCAGTGACACTGAAATCAGAAGCTCTGAGACTGAGAGCAGAAATAAGAGCAGCAGCGTGTCTGAAGAAGATGAAGGCCGACAGCCGCACACAAACAGAGCCGAGCTCAGCGTGACTCATACTCTGAGAAAACACTGAGCTGTGATACTGACGGCAGCCGAGTCGCTCGCCGGGTCACGGCGTCTGCCTGCATCTGCACGAGTCTCTGTTGGTCGGCTTCAAGCCACGTCAGCAGAAACGCAGCAGCATGATAAACTGTCACTGTCCGTTAAACCAGGATCCATGAACCTAAATGTTGTGTTCAATTTGCCTTCATGTGTTTTTAGTAGTGATGCACGATATTAAAATTTCTGTCCGATGCCGATATCTGATATGAAGATTTCAGATATCGCCGATAACTGATATTAACGATGCCGATATTCAATTTTTGTTCACAACAAAAAATGATTAAAGTGAGCACTGTGAGAACGGGAAAACTATTCAAAAGAAGCCCAAACCACATTAGACCACATAGTCTTCTTTATTATGTAACAAAGGTAAAACATGTTTAAACATATTTAATGTTCAAGTCCATTTAAGTAAAAGCATCTGTGAAATAGCAGCAATATCAAATATAGAGACGACGGCACTGATGTTAGACAATCATCACTTTTTCAAATCGGCTAAATTTGTTAATCAGACCGATATCGATATATGGGAAAAAACACTAATATTGGCCGATACCGATGTGATCGCCCACCTATCGTGCATCCCTAGTTTTTAGTTGCACTGTGGTGGGTTTTGTCCCAGTTTATCCAACAAACAGAAGGTTTTCAGGACTTTTCTCTTTTTTGGTGTGTGTAAAAATTCTGGTTTATTTTATCAGCGATAGAAAATAAAGGTCTATGCACTGTTTTATGCATTGTGAAATCAGACGCTCTTGTTGTATGTGTGTGTTCACAAAGGAATAGTTTACCAGCTTAACGAGTTTTAGTTGCCATGTGCTTAGCCTCAGAGTCTGAAGTAAATGATTACATTATTATTGATCTTTATGTTCAAAGCAATGCCCAGCTGGGAGACCTTGGGTCTTGACATTCATGTGGATGTGACTTTGACACTAGTCTGACTTTCCAGATCATTCTGTAGAACATGATGTTCTGGCTGCACCTTGGTATCATTCTGCTATATGAGAAAAAAAACAGCTCTGACTTGTTTGGATTTCTTCAAATCAATCACAGTCATCACAGGCAAGGATGTGATTTCCATGTTTCCTGCAAATAGCTATAGATGGAACTGTTTTGGTGGAATATTTGCTTACAGGGAGGCGAGAACTGTGATTATAATGGATTATTCACCCAAAAAAAACATATTAGCAGCATTTCCAAAACCTCTTTTCAGTGTTAGTGGTGGGTTGCTGCTTGGAGGTTGTTGTTGTTTCTTGTAGTACAGTGAATTTTGAACACTGTTTGGTATATTTGTATGTTATTGGAAATCTTTTGCATGTCTAAAATGTGCAATATTTACATAACATGCAGATGGTAGAAACAGAGGATAAAACCGTCTGACGTGAGTGACCAGTGGTGGGGTTTTACCTGCAGCCGTTATCTGGTGAGTCAGAACACCTGGACACGTATCACCCACCTAAACGTAACTGTAGATAAAAAACACGGCTCAGAAATGGCTTGAAAACATGACAAAAAAACGCAAAGTGCAGTTTTCAAAGTCCCAGATCTGAGTCTGATCGCAGGATGCAGTGGAACAAACCCGGTCCATAGAGGCTCCACCGCACAGGATCCACTGCCAACATCCCAGAGGAGGGCAGACCAATTAGTCCATTCCAAATAAATGTGAAATGATGCAATTAGCTAAGTGCAAAAGACTGCAATTTAGAAAATATGTTATGACCCAGAGTTTAAACTGTCTTGTCAGTGGTTTTATGAATTCATGCAGTCGAGCTGTTGATGATACCTAAAGCAGGAATGTTCCATCACTTGTTTTAAATCTATGAACATGGTGAATGTTGAGCGAAAGCTTTATTTAAAAAGTCATTTTGATTAAATCTCAATATCTGTCAGAAAAATCACAATTGAATATTTTACCTGAACAAGTCGTGTCCATTCCCCAACGAGCCGGAGCTGTTTTTGCAGCACCTACACAATACAAGGCAGGTGGTTTTAATGTTGTGGCTCATCGTGTTTCTATGTTCAACTCAGAATTGTGTGAAAACTTTGGTTCAGTCTTGCACATAAAGTCTGAAGTATTTCTGAGTTGACAGTTGTGTGTTTTTGTCCTTTCGGCAGCAGCAGAGGCTGTTCTGTACAGAACAGGTGGGAATAAACACTAGAATCTGCCTCCTGAGTTCAGAAGGAGGAAGACCAACTTCACAGATGTGGACTGGATGGTGAAAGAAATCTTGAAACAAGATGCCGTCCTCAAAAGGCTAAAAACACTTTTAGATATGAAGGTGACATAACCACCTCGTTAAAGATGACATCACTCAACAAACAAGCATCGTGTGTGAAAGCTTCACTTCATCACGTGAGACGAGGCCTCATTATGTCACATCCACTCATGTCAAGAGGTTTGGTGCTGATTTTAATTTGTGATGAGCTTTTTAGTTTGACGTGCGTTTAAAAACAGATGAGTAATCAGTTTTCATAAGAAAAGCTACAACGAATGAAAAAAATCAGTGACAGATTTTCTTTTAAGATTCCAGCAATAACTGAAGTGCGCCACTATTTTTATGTGTTTTTATAGTGACACACTTGTAATTTACTATAACACTTAATTAATGTGTGTATCTGCAGTGGAACATTAGATCATGAGTTAATGTTATAATTAACATTTAACTTTAACTGTAGTTACCTTTAAATTACAGCATTTTCCTCTTTTAAAATGTTTGAATTTCAGACATACACCATAAATAACAATGTGCCTTCATGTTTATCATCTGGAATTGAAATCTAAAATAAGATAAGAGAGGAATGTGTAAACATGTGGGGAAGGATCAGTAGAAAAACAAAACTAAACAAGAACTATACATAAGAACTGCTGATATTGTGCAGATTCTTGTACATGTAGAAGACATTTGATATCGTTTTGTTTTAGATTCTTTTAACCATTTAAATAAAAATGCCAATAAAAGTAAAAAATTGCAAATATTAAAGGTAAGGAATGAAGCAAGTTGCATTTTTATGGATGTGGAACATTTATTTAAAGGCAGCAATGTGTGACAAACTGCCATCTGTTAAATATATTTTACGAACCAATAAAAAATCATTTAAAAAGCAACAAACAGCCGATCTTAAGGCATCAGTCAAGTTCGCAGTCACATTTTTAGCTGCTCAAATCAAGTCGCTGGTCTGATCAGAACTCTGTGAACAGTTGATTGAAAAGGTTTTTGTTTTTGGCTCCAAGCAGCATCAGATTTCACTGTATTTAGATGTATTTTAGGTAAAGCTGTACACGACTAACCCTAAGCTAATTTATTACAGCACCCTTGTATTCTGACTGCTTCATTCTGACCTCAGGTTTCATGTGTCCACATAAATGTAATTCCACACTTTTGGCCAGCAGATGTCGCCATTTTCGACTGAATCAAAGACCCAAGAAAAGTGAACCATGTTCATCACAACCGCTTCCAAGTGATTGCTGTTTCAGAAAGCTGTGTTTCCTGATAGACGTGTCATACATGAACTTTTGTGCACCCCCACACACTTAGATGATTGTGGTGAAGACATTTTGGATAGAAGTTTGTTGCAGAGTCGCAGCGTAGAGACGGACACAGCAGTTTCAGAAACACCTGGATAAAACTGGAAACAGTGCTGCAAGGTGGTCCAGTTGGTTTGCACCGTTGCCTCGCAGCAAGAAGGTCGCAGGTTTGCATCCTGGTGGGGGCACCCAGAATCTTTCAGCGTGGAGTTTGCATGTTCTCCTCGTGCAGCGTGGGTTCTCTCCGAGTTCTCCGGCTTCCTCCCACACAGTTAGTTGGTGATTGTCTGTAGGTGTGACTGTGAGTGTGCTTGGTTGTCTGTCTCTAAGTGTAGCCCTGTGATAGACTGTCCAGGGTGTCTCCTGCCTTCACCCTGAGTCAGCTGGGATAGACTCCAGCCCCCCATGACCCTAGTGAGGATTAAGGGGTGGATAGATAATGGATGGATGGAAACTGGAAACAACATAATACTGGAGGTACTGGAGAAAAAAGGGGTGAACTGGCCCTTTAAATAGACCAACAGGAAGAAGACCAGGATTAGTTGAGCAGGTAAAAAGTTCACCTCTGTAACCCGTAACACTGTTCAAACACTGCAATGTATTTTTATGCATAATATCGGCTTATCTTAATAAAAAAATGTCCTGACAGCTCAGATCCTGTCGATGAAGTTACCGCTGATGCACTACATGTGTAAATGCTACAGTCGTCCTCAGCTGTATTCATAGCCTCCCATTAAAGAAAGAAAAAAACAGCTGTCACTGAAAGTTGAAATTGACAAAAGTAATAATAAATAAAAATGTAATGAAAATCATGACATTTCTTTTGAATTGTGGTTCAACAGAAATATCTAAAGAAAACAAAACAAGCGCGATGGGACCCGTAAACTAAGTGTGTTCTGTAACTCTTAGTCAGACTTCTGCACCTGTTGACAGGTATTTAGATTTTCGGCCCACTGCTCATCAGCAAAGTGCTCTAATTTGTCAGGGACATTTTTTTTTTTTTTTTTTTTTTTTATTCTTTTCAACCACAATTCAAAAGCAATGTCTTATTTCACTAAATTCTAATTGAGCAAATTTTTATTTGTTATTACTTTTTTCAGTTTCTAGTTATTTGAGTGACTATTGTGGATTTTGCCTTTTCTTTAATGAAAGGGTACGAATACATTTGAGGACGACTGTACGTGACTCTCAGTTTAAACAAAAGCGAATTGTTTCCGCTGCTGATATTTATTAAAGTCAAAGAAAAGACTTTGACACACGGCAGCTGTGGGCAGCAAAGAGACTGTCAGGAGATCTAATGTTTCTGCAAAATCACAAATTACATCCTTTTACAACGACTTCATTGTAACATTCAGACATTATTCTAACAGGTTTCAGATCTGCTGGAGTCACATTAATAGCTGTATTTTGACAGACATTTTCACTCTGTTATGTAAAAGCAGCGCTTTGACAGAGAAGCAAAAGAAGCAGAAGACATGAGAGTTGACGTGTGATGTTGCAGAGCTCTTTGTGACTAAAGACACACAAACCGAGGCTGTGGAACAATATCTGTGCAGAAATGTGAAGAAAAGCCTGAAACACTGGAAACTGCTGCACTATAAAAAGAAAAGAAATGAATAAAAAAAATAACATGACAAAAATTTGGCAACAAGAGTGGCAGAGGACAAAAGACTAACGTTCAAAACCGGTAAAACCAGTGAAAATGATGTCAAATATTTCAGTTAATATGTAAAAATGTAACTTATGATTCAGTGTAGTTGTTAAGAAACGTCATCTTGTGGAGATTAAA
>NW_007578188.1:36168-103151 GCF_000690725.1 Stegastes partitus
TCCTTTGGGCCCTCAGATATTTCTCGTCCACCACTGTCAGACAGCAGCGTCCTCTGCAGTCCTCCGTCAGGCCTCTGATTGGTCCGTCTGTCCTGAATCCTGACTCGATCACACACTTCACTTCCATTTTCTCTGATCCACTGTGCTGAACTCATGCTGAGCTCTCTGGCATAGTTGCCATGGTGAATTCCTGACCAGCCAATCAAAGCTTTGTCTGCAGTGTGTGTGTGTGTGAATGTGAGTGTGTGTGTGTGTGTGTGCAAATACAGACACACAAAATAGCACGTAGCACATGCTAAATAAAGACATAAACACACAGATATTGCATTTCTGCTCTGAAATTTGTAATAAACAACTCTCTCTCTCTCTCTCTCTCTCTGTATCTACCCACCCCCAGTCTGTTTCCCAGCTCTCCCTCGTGTTATTGCCATGGAAACTCAGCTGAGATTGCAGGGTTGCCGCGGCAGTGAGGAGAATAGGTAGAGATTGAGGGTGAGGAAGCGAGGCAGAGGGAGAGGAGCTAAAAAGATGTAATAAGAATATTATAACCAACGATTATAATACTCTTTAAATTGATAACCGTCAGATGTGGACCTCCTCATTCCCGTCCTTCCTCTCAGCATCCATCTTCTTCCAGTCTCCGTATTCAGGTCATTCGCAATCTGACTTTCTTGCTGACTGCTCCGTTGCTGTTTTTACCCTTCATGCTTCTGTAAAACACCCTGATGTTGTGTCGCTGCTTCCACCCAAACATGAGCACAGCCTCAGTAAACATCCCCGTGTTTCTTCCTCCCTCCTGGGATCAAGACTGATCCAGATTTAAATGACCTTATAATATTAGAACTAGGCCTTATCACTGTCACTCAATAAGCTATTAATAGTGTGAACGCTCCTATTAACACTTCCTGTTCCCTCCTGTGAGCACCTTCGTGGTGACGGTTTGCCGACTTGGAAACTTTAAAGCTGCGCCGCGTCACTTTTAAACAGCGCAATAGCAGCAAAAAAAAGTGTCCGTAATGTTTTATTATTATCACATTACAACATGTAATAAAAAAAAAAAAGTCTTATTATTATGTAATTGGGTGGAGGTGAGGACACCTTCAGCCAATTGATGGACATTAAAGCTGCATTTGAAAATATGCAGCCTTTCTCTTGCAGTTCCCACCTCCCAACTGGGCATTCATGCTTTTTGTGCACAAAAACGATGCAGACTTTGAAAGTGGACCATGGAGGTGTTCTGCTCAGATTACAATATGAGGTGAGTCAGAAAAGTTCCAGGACTGGTGTCCCAAAACATATATTTCAAACTCAAACTACAAACTACCTGTTTTCCCCTTCAGACGATCAATCAGCACGTCTACAAAGAGATCCTGCGGCGTTTGTTTCATTCAGTGCGCTAGAAGAGGCCAGAGTTGTGGCAGGACAAGTCGTGGCTGCTTCACCATGACAACACACCTGCTCACGATGCCCTGAGCATCCCACAGTTCCTGGCTGAGAAGAACATCTCCATGCTGGAGCAACCTCCCTACTCACCCCACCTGGCTCTGTGGGATTGTTTCCTCTTCCCCAAGCTCAAGGAGGTCATCAAGGGGACCTGTTTTGAAGACGTGGACGACATCAAGATGGCTGTGATGACGGAGCTGCAGAGGATCCCGGAATAATTCTTCCATGAGTGCATGGCAACGTGGCAGAGAAGGCTGGAAAAGTGTGTTGGACTCCAGGGGGATTACTTGGAAGGAGAAAACTCGTAGTTTGTCGTTTGGATTTGAAATATATCTTTTGTGACACCAGTCCTGGAACTTTTCTGACACACCTCGTAGGTCTGGTTTTTATAGGATACAGCAGCTAATTACTAATTGGACTGTAGCACCATATCAGTGATTATTCCTGTAGTTTTTTAAGCATAGTGAGTGAGACAGGATTTCTGGAGAATTTAGCACTTCTCATTGAGTTTTGGGCTTGATGTGCATATTACGTACAAATCAAAGCACTTGAGAAGTCCAGCAGCAGCCACTTGACTTACGACTCTTTCAATCATTAATTATGAAGCTGTGGAAGATCAAGATTTTCTAAAGCCTGAAAACAGAACCAGGAAGAGGTTTAAAAGTCTTGTTTCCTCTCAGACCACTTAAGGGAAAATATGCTGAAAGGTAAATACAGACAAATGTTCATGTTTATGATCAAGGTGGTGCGTTTTAAGTGCTTCCCTGTCCGGGCTCATCTGGTGAGAGGGGCTTAGAGCTGCAGGAGGACGGTTATATGTTTAGATTTTTTTTTTGATGCTTTTGGTCTTTCTAGACTTTTTGCCTTCCCCAGCTTTAAAGGTCTCATATGGTGAAAATACAGTTTTGTTGTGTTTTGTTGTTGGTATAAACCTAAGGGTGTAAAGTAGAAGCTGTTAAGACATAAATGTGTTACTGTTGCCATTCCTCAAGTCCCCCCACAACTAGTTAATCTTGGAGCTTCACAACCTAGTAAGAATTCAACCCAGATGCTATGTAACCCAACTAATCAATCGTCACCCAGCTCTAACTGGGTCAACCACAAATGCTGAGAGTTTTCTTCCTGAAGGGGGCAGGAATAGCCGCAGCACATTGCTTGTCAAAACAACACTCCTGTTTAGACCAGCCCTAAAACCAGGGGTTATACAGTCATGGAGAAACGATGTCATGGTGAAAAATAGCTCAATGCAAATTATATTACATGTGGTTTCTCCAAATTCAGGACAAAATGCCACTTTTAATGACTACTGCTGTCTCAAAGTTATTCAACCTCCCCAAATAGCATCCCACATAAGAGCACTCATTTGCAAATCAGGAGTTGTCTCAAGCACACCTGACATCAGTAATCGAGGGCTCCATTAGTGGCATTAGAGATGCTTGAGATAGAACAAAAATACCTGGACTGGTTTGATGTCAAGAGCATTATCCCAAAAGCTTAGAGAGGAGATCATTGCCCTGCACAAACAAGGAAAAGGATACAAAAAGATAGCAAAGGCACTAAATGTTCCAAGAGATACTGTTGGAAGGATAGTTCGCAAGTTCAGAGTTAAAGGAACAGTGGCTTTACTACCTGGACGTGGCAGGAAGAGGAGCTAACACCAGATGTGTGAGGAGGCAGGTGGCCAAAAACCATCGAGTGCCTGCAAAAGACCTGAAGCAAGACTTGGTGGCAGCAGGCACTGAGGTTTCAGTGTCTCCAGTAAGGCGCACACTAAACGCTGAAGGTCTCCACGCCCCAACTCCAAGACGTACACCATGCCTGACCCAAAAGCACAAGAAAAGTCACATCCAATACACTAAAAACCGTATCAATAAGCCACGGAAGTTTTGGGATTATGTTCTGTAGAGCAACAAAACAAAACTGGAACTTTTTGGGCCTATGAATCAGTGGTGTGTCTGGAGGAGGAAGAATGAGGCATACACTGAAAAGAACACCGTGCCTCCAGTGAAGCATGGTGGTGACTCGGTGATGCTCTGGGGCTGCTTTGCATCTTGTGGCACTGGAAATCTGCAGTGTTTGGAAGGCAAGATGGATTCAGTCCAGTATCTTCTAGGAGAAAATGTCATGTCGTCTGTGAGGAAGCTGAAGCTTGGGTGTCTTTGGTCTTTCCAACAGGACAATGATCCCAAGTATACCTCAAAGTCCACCGAGGCTTGGTTCAACAAAAAGTCCTGGAAGATACCAGAGTGGCCATCACAGTCACCTGATTTGAATCCCACAGACAATCTTAGGTGGGAATTGAAGAAGGTGGTTGCAGCACGCAAACCCAAGAATATTAGAGCACTGGAGGCTATTGCCCATGAAGAATGGGCTAAGATTCCTCAGGAATACTGGTGTCCGGCTGTGCATCACATTTTTAGCACATCATTTCAGCAAAAGGGTCTACAAAGTACTAAAGATGCTTGTTAAGAAGGGGTTGACTAATTTTGAGACACCAGTAGTCATTTAAAGTGGCATATTGTGTTGAATTTGGAGAAACCACCTGTAATGCTGGTTGTGTTGAGCTATTTTAACTGTTCTTGTTTGAGTTGTTTATCAAAAACAGCTGAAAGTTTGTAGATTTTGCCAATAAACCTGATTTGCAATGAGGGTTGAATAATTTTGAATGCAACTGTATAATGGATAAATAATCTTTTGTTGTGTTTTATTCAGCCTCCACTGCTGTGATGTCCTCACACACTGTTACCATGGCAGCCTGGTGGGTTATGTGAATGAGTACACTTTGGTAAATCAGGCTTAGTGGGACCATCAGTAGCTTTTCAGCAGGACTATGAGCCAAAACACCTCCAGACTCTGTGAGGGCAGTTTGACCCAGAAGTAGAGTGATGGAGTGCTGCTTCAGATGACCTGACCTGATGGTTTGGGATGAGTTGGAGCTCAGAGTGAAGGAAAAGCCGCCAACAAGTGCTCAGGAACTCCTTCAAGACTGTTGGAAAAGATCCAAGTGACGACTTAATGAAGCTTGTTGGAGGATGAAGATTGTGCAAAGCAGCCGAACAATTAATTGGGGGTCATATTGCTGGATATGTTTGAGTTGTGCTGGCGAGAAAATCTGTAGTCTTGACCTCAGTATGACTAAAATCGTGGCCCTGTAGCTCATTATGTACATGCATGAAAAATGCTAGCTGAAAGTTGGCCGCAAGAATATGGACAGCATGGATAAGACCAACACAGCTGACCCTTTATTGGCATTTCTTTGGGCCCTTAGAGGAAGAGTGTTGTGTTACTGCTCTTGGCAACCACGTCTGTGATTCCATGCAGGCTGTAAATGACATTAGCAGCATTAATACGTCTACCTTTCCATCATTTTCACATTGCTTCTTCGTCCTTACACCGAGGCTTACAGTAGAAAAAGGGACACACAACACAGAGTAATAACTGAGAGACAGGCAGCTTGATATCAAACCTTTATTTGTCACAGAGACACCACTGGAAAACAGAAACTTTAGGATGTCTGTCATTATCAGTACACTGTCACTGTTGTTTCACAGTCAGTTCAAATGTAGCAGTTCAGTCTATTAGTCACCCAGTTCACTCATCCACTCTGCAGTTCGTCCTCAATGTAGTCCTGCTGGTACCACAGCACACGGGAACAACAGTCCCACTGCAAGTCAGTGTTTGTTTTCATGTGAAGAGTTGAGTGTTACAGTCACAGAAGGGATGAGATGACTTAGTTTCTGTAGCTATCTTTACATGTACACATTCTCTGACATACTGTCTTGGAGGGAGTGATTTGGTGAAATGTTAAAACACACAGGAGCTTACAACAGGAAAGAAAAAAGAAGTTTTACAATGAAAGGGTCAAGATGGACAAAATATGTTTGGGAAACTTTCCTGCTTACTCTTGATGCACTGAATAATGAAGCTGCACAAGTTTTGCACAATGTGAAGCAATTTTATTTTTTTTGGAGGAGGAGGCGCAGGGTTTGCCTATAAGGATGGAAGCATGTTACACTCACAAAAGAGTTATCTCAGTGTTATGAGGTTTGTATTTCATATTTATGAGAAAAGATGGCTTAACAATACAGGCTAAAAAAAAAATAGGGCTCCTGCTGCTCGTTGCTGACTGTATATAAAGATGGATTAACCCTCCGGCCATCGGCATCTTTACTGTGCCTGAATCAGCCTTGCGTTAAGCTCAGACCACGGGAGTTGATTGGTTAAATTCAAGAGAGAATAAGTGCCATTTTTCAGCCCTCTTAATGTCCTCATTCTTCTCCATTCAAACATCACGTCTTCAATGTAATTTCACCATCCAGGCTAACAGAACGAACCTCCATTGTTCCATTCTCTATTGTTGCAGGTAATGCTGTCAGATCCTACACTGCAATGGAAACCTCATTCCTGCCCTGAGTTCCTGCAGTGGAGCCGCCTTACCAGTGGAGAAATCTTGGACTGACACCTTGGTCTGAGCCAATGTTGGACCCAGATTATTTGGCAATGTGAGTGGTTTCCAGGTCCAGTATTAAACCACCTGAAGTGCTCACAGACCCATCAGGGCAGCCTCGATAATATCAAGCATGTTTGAGCACGTTTATGAGTTAAACTCTGAATGTTATGACTATTATGCTGGTGCCCGAAGCAGCAGATACTGGAGACAAGGGACATTAAACATTCTAGTCTTTGAGGATAATGTTAGCTATGGATATTAAAACTGATTAAAATGGTTCAAATCCAACCTACAGTTGTCACTGAAGAAAAGACAAGCTGTATTGACCGCATCTTCTCAACCATTTTCTGATCCAGACTTGTTTAACCTTCTACTTTGTGTTTCTCACTTAAAGTATTTTTAGCTTTACAGCCAGTTGTTGCTCTCCAGCCTCCATTTGTTTTTATTTGTTTTCCCATTAGATCACATGATTGTTCCCTCTGGCATCATAATCTTAATAATATCCTGCAGTGTGTGACGAGCCAATACTTTATAATCTTCTGGTCAGCGCATGTCTCAGATTACAGAGAAATATACCTGTTATGTTTGTCCTCATGTGCATGATGTAACCCGATTTTAAAATCTGTTAGGATTTTTAAAACTCATGTTGTCTGAACCACCTTAACGTTTTCTTTTAAAATATGAACACAATCTCATAATTATGAGCTCTTTTCAATTTTGCGATAGTCAGTCGTTATTATGTGATAACATCTACATTTTTTTCTTTTGTAAATGCAGTATGCTTCCATATGTAACAATAAAGTGTATTTTGTTTGGAGTTGCTCTGGTCATGCATAACCAGACCTTTCTCCACAGGACTGCAGAATGGTCTGACTGCACCTAATTGTCATTCTGTTTTCGGGGCATAATTGTGCCTTTTTTTGAATTTCTTTAAGCCAGTCACGATGGTCTTGGGTGTTTTTAGCCCAGGATGCAGTGACGGTGCCCCAGCAAAACAATGACAGGGGATGACATGGCTGGGTTGAGCATGCTTGGAGACAAAAAACTTTATAATTGCAAGAATGTCCCCATTAAAAGCAAACATAAGCATATTCTTTGTAGGTCTTTACAACCATTTACAAAAAAAAAAAAAAACCAAGCAGGAAAGTTTCATCACACGATCCAAATGTTCGTCAAAACTTGTCCTTTAGCATATACTGCTCAGAGACTGTTGGTGTATCCTGTAGCTCAGGGGATTTTGAAAACGATAACACACAGAGAGCAGAGGGGGAGGAGAAAGCTAGTGGCAGGTTTATAACCAAAGTCTACATCTGCCGATTCAGGATATGGTGCCAGCATACAGTAAGTGTCCAGTACAATACAATATACAGCACAGTGTACATGTAAACATAGCCATGAATAGTGACCACACAGAGACTGAATTCCATAAATACTCAATGAGTCCATCAGATAACATCTACTGTCTGCTTCTTCCCCGATTGTCAGGTTCGGGGATTTCTGATATTTCCTTGTATGTCTTGTATTTACCGATCATGCTGTGAGCCACAGAGAACACTAACATTCACCAACAATGTCATGACTGTGGACTACTTGATTGGTGCAGATGTCAGTGTAACCTGTCAGCATGACATGTCCCAAACTTCCAAAGTGAAAACCTCATACCTCCAAAAAATAGAATTTCTCAGGACTTAGCTGGCTTTCAGGATTAACAGGTGTGCGTGTACACAAATAGACATTTTTTAAAAACGAAATCATGAATTATGAAACAATATGGATAATTACACTTTAACTCGAGTACCAAGGTTTTCACGTGACAGCAGCTTTTTTTAATGACCACTTTCTATTAAAATGTAAGTCTTGCACCGTACTAAACAGATGCCAGTTCTGGATTCAGTCCACTGAAATCAACAAACCAAGATAAAATGTAAGTAAAGAAAAAGGACAGTCTTCTCTCACCAAAATCCCTGGCCACCGACTGAACACTGGTGTGATTAATGGAGGGATTTGAAGGCGGACTGACTCCAGGCTGGCTAAGAAAGTCTT
The DNA here is from genome assembly GCF_000690725.1 of Stegastes partitus. Lineage (NCBI taxonomy): Eukaryota > Metazoa > Chordata > Actinopteri > Pomacentridae > Stegastes > Stegastes partitus. The sequence goes on from NW_007578188.1 coordinate 44,105, forward strand.
GTTGTCTATGCTAAACATTAGCATTTCCACTGAGCTAACAACCCAAACCTTAAGTCTGGGTTCACATACAGGATATACTAATGAGTATAAAGATACAAATGTCTATTTACAGCAATAGAAACAGGAAACCGATACTGTTGTCGATCATTATAAACAGCTAGTAGCTCATATCTTCAACTGATTATAAATCTGATAGAAAAAACAAAACCTACATCAAGTATCCAATAAGACAATTTTTTTTTTTACAGCGTCAGCTCATTGTAATATTTTGGAACTGCTCCTTTTAGATCCAGTTGGGCTTGCGTGAAATAATATATAATAGCATTATCTTACATTCCTGTAATATGGTGACGGTCCAGCAGCGCTGTCTTTATTACAGAAATGGGGCACCACTGTGGGAAATGCACTTATTTTTAAAAGAACTGTTCAAGCATGTAACTCTCCAGGATAATACACGTTTTTACATTTCTACGTGTACACAGTTAGGTAGTCAGCTTCAGAGATGTTGCTAGATATATTTATGAACTCTAGACAGTGCCAGGCCAGCTGTTTTTGTCTGCTTTATGCTAAGCTAGGCTAACCATGAACTCCAGTGTGGTCGCTCTCAGACACAAGGCAAATAAAAGCATTTTCCCAAATGTTGAACTATTCCTCAAAACATGTACAAGTTTTGTACGAGCATCATTTGCAGTGATCAGTAATCATTTGGTAGTGAGTTCTTGCCTGATGTGAAAAAGCACACTTCCATCTGTTGTATTCCTGGATGGGCAGGTTAAAGCAGGCGTTATTCTGTCTGAACTGCTTTTAAAAAAAAGTCCCCTCTCCTGGTCAAACCATAAAATGGCTTATATGGTCCACCAGAAGTAGTGAGTAGACATGCTGGTCACACTGGAAATCAAATGTGTTTCTAGTCAATCCAAGTAGCCAACATCAACAGGCCATTTTCAACTACAGGAACTTGCGGCGACCCGAATCTTTGAGTGTGTTTTGACTGCAACTGTCCTTGTAGAACGTCTTTCAGGAGTGTTTACAGGGGAGAGAGCTGTACCTACTTCAGGATCGGTACTTAAGAGCAGCCCTGAAAAACTGATGTGCAGTCTTGACGCTGATTGGTTAAACTTGCAGTAGAACAAATGCTGATTGGTTTTTCTGCCCTCTTGATGTCTTCATCTCGTAGGACTCTTCTCTCTAACATCGCCATCAGCAACATAAAATTTGCCATGTAGGCTAGCTGAACATATCACACAAAACTGCAGCTATGCCCAGTAACTAGCATTTGTTGTTGATTTGCTGCACTCAGCGTTAATGTTGCAGTTGAAGGCAGCCAGTTCCATCACCATAGTTGACACTGAACCAGAATACTGGGATGTTCCAGTAAATGTTCACCTCCTTCCTGAACCAAGTTCCTGCAGTGGAAAGCGGCCTCGACACGGCCAATAATAACGGTGACACGCTTCTGTCACAGTGCAGCGTTAATTTGAACCTTTCTCCAACACTGGCGAGTCTCAAATATTCAGTAAATGAACTGAACTTCACGCTGACTTGTAACAGTCAAATCAGACTCCTTCCAGGATCCTCAAACTTCAGTTGCAGAACACAACAGATTTCCATCATGCTTTAGTGTAATATTTCCTCCTTGGCGAGTTACAGGCTTGACTATAAGATATACTGGTCCACTCGTTGGAGCGGCTGCCATGGTAGTTATAAACAAATTTGACAAGCAGAGATAAAAAGTTCTTGTTCACATACACTAATCAAAAAATATCTATATACTGTATTATATCAATAGAGATTCAATGAAAGAAAAAAAGATGAAAATAACATTGATTATTATAAATATGATAGTTATTAAATAGTTTGCTGTGGATCATTCACATTCAATCTATTCGACGTTTTTAGGACAGCTGGTTAAATTTATGAACATACTGTATGTGTTGTAACCAGCAGGTCATGAATTGTGTAACAATAGGTAGTATAAGAAGGCCAGCTGTGTAGCTGCCAGCACAACAAGCAACACCAGCCCAGGTACGCTCTGTAGGCGCGTAGGCTGACTGACCGCTGCCCTCGTTTAACCAGCTGATCACCACCACCAGCCCCAAACTACAGACTCTTGTGCACTGAACTCCAGACAGCGAAGATTCACTCGATATGCCTGCATTCAAGTTTAATTTTAAAACTGCTAACAACGTTGTAAGGAGCGATTCAAGGAGTAGCTAGCGATGCAAAACCTCTCTGTAACGTCATTGTAGAGGCGTTAAGTGGAAAATTAGTTTAATAATATAATATCTCATTTTCATACATTACTACTACTCATTTATTCCCAAATTGCAAATCCAACATTACTACTAGAAATATTAGCATCATCACTACACGGTTAAAAGCATAAACGGTGCATACAAAATGGGCTCCTGTGGACCGGCAGTTCGGCGACCGGCCCTTCGCTTTACTCGTGACAGTAATGTTGAGGCACAGTGACATTCTGCCAGTAAAATGCTAATTCTTCAGCATTAAATCACTGTACTTGTTAGTGGGCACGCTTCCATTTTGGTGCCCATAAACTGTCTGGACACTGAGGTTACAGCGAACCTCCTCTTCCTCTGTTCCCACCACGTTTCAGCACAGATGCAGCCCACTGATGATATGTTTGGGGCTTCAGTTCAGCTCTCACAGGACTCCTAAAATCACATCTTTCTCTTCCATGTAAGTCAGTAACTGTCACTTCTTGACTGGAAATGGAAAACTACCATGTCACAATAAAAATAAATACAAATACATGCAATAAATGAGAATCATATCTGACGCCATATCATAAATTATGAACATAAATATGCTGTAAGGCTTTCCTGCCATCAACTGACAACTGATGGTATAGATTTCTCCATAAGGAATAATCCAAAGTTTTTTCCTCTTGCTAACACAAATCATATTCCAGAATCAGTTTCTCAGTTCCACCACACGACAGCTATCACTTTCAGTTTTCCGATGAAATTTGTTTTTTTTTTTTCCATCAAAATGTGTCCTGCTGAAAGCACATAAAATTACACTCCAGTGTACAACTTTGAAACTAAGACATTCACTTTCATATATTTGTACTGAGTTCTGGTATTTAACTGAAATTATTCTCCACTTACATGCCTTTTACATAAGACTAGATAACAGTTCTCGCATTTGATTACAAATTGTGTTCCACAACATTGATCATATCAAAATATACTTCTCTGTCTCCAGGACTATTCACAGGGATAGTGGGGGGATTTTCTCTTTCCAGTTTTACTGTATCACAGTATTTGTGTTAAACGCAGTCATACAAAGAGCTTGAACTGGAATCGTGTTGTGGAAATTCATGATAGTCTGTGCACAGATTTGTGGACATAACTTAATAATCTTTACATTCCTCCAGATTTTATCTTCGTTAACATCACATCTGTATCAGTCATCTACATTTGTATGTTATGATAAAATGTCTGCAAATTGTTTAGGCAGGTAAAGCAGCTTTGGTTAAGGTTTGTGGTGTGTGTAGACAAAATTGTGAAATGGTAAATAAGACTTTCTGTGTATGATAAATTAACTAAAACATCTTTGTAAGAGTTGCAAAGTAAAGCCAGGTTCTTAGGGCTGAATGTATCTGTCTGTTGCAGTTTACCTTTAAGTCCAGTATTTCTGTGGTAAACCACTGCTGAGTTGTATTTTCTCTGCTGAGACTGAACTGCAGATAGAGCTGAAGAATCTGACTGAGCAAATTCATGTTAATCTTAGTGACTGACAGGTCAAGCCTCTTCCAGCCAGAGATTCCAATAAACAGCTTTTAAGATGGTGACTTAACAAATCACATGATTTTCTTAAAGGTTCAGGTGGAAGACTCCAATTACTTCACTATCCACCAAAAAGCTGCTGGCTATCAGAATAAAAGTGACATGAAGAGATCGTTCGTTTGTCGCTCTGTTGGTCGTTTTTTAATTCTGTAAAGTTACACTCCAATCAGTCTTTCAATTTGTGCATAAAAACCCCACACGGAGCACAAAGTTTTACACTCTTTATCACTGCTCGTGGTTTGACTGGAGCTTTTTCAATCATCTTGTTGCGCTGTCTACTTCTGCAGAGTGTATGTGCTGCCTACTGCAAGCAGCTGTTTACTGCAATGTACCAACTCCTTATCACACAGCACCAATGTCAGTAAACAATCATTTGCATGACGATTTAGTGAATTCAATAAAATGTGGTTAAAATGTGCACATTTGGATGCAAACTTAGCTTCATGGTTTGCAAAAGCGACCGTCAGTCTGTAATTATTTCACTTTACAGTGAAATTATAACAACGTTCTCAATAGCCTAAATAAAATTGTGCAAACTGTGCAATCTTAACACTGCACTTCTTAAAAATATTACTTGACTTAAGCAGAGGAATTGTTCAGCCCTAGCAGCAGTATTGGTCCTTCAAGCACCTTTATTCATTATGTAGCCCAACTATTCCTTAGCCTGGACTGGCACAGTAAAGTAGAATAAATAATATTTTCTACATATATGCATAAACCTTCTAACATAAAAACCACCACTGGTGGTCCATAAATAAGCGATTGTGCTGCTCTTTTGTGGCACAGTCTCAAAGATTTTGGCACATACTTATCATTATAGTGGCAAACCGACCCGCAAATCTAAACTACATGAAAATATTCTTTAACATCTATATTAAAATATTGTCTCCATCACTCCAAAGCAGTGTTGTTTACAGCCTGCAGAAGTTCTGACGGTAAAACTCTGACTGTGCAACAATCTCTGTACGGTCCTTCGGCTGAAGACTTAATCTACATTGGCCTCCTTCTGTCATTCTCCTTTGAAAACAGCATTTTTTATTTTTCAAAGATTTGATCTCTTTTGCGATTTTAATTGAAAATAGCCAAACTAAGCCACATTCATTTCACATGCAGCTTTGTTAAGTCAGCAGTATTCATTACAGGGTCGTCACGTAATGTGATAATGAGGCTCTACAACTTTTGTACTGCTCCAAATGTTCACACCAGCCTCTGCCTGTTCTCCACACACTTTCTGCTAAACTCAGCAACGACAGCAACACAACTGAAACGCACAAAACTAGACCAACGGTTACCACAACGACGGGCACTGAAACCTTCTTGCGCCCTTTTGATCAAACATAGTGTTTATTGTCGACCCATCAGGGTCTTCGCTTGAAAGCTCTACATCTTATTTAACTGCATCTGAGCTTTGTTGTTACCTGGAAAAGGCAATTTGACCCTCGAAGAGTAACTCAGACACATTCAACTATATACCTTTGATGTATTTTAGCCTGCTTGGGTAAACTGCTTCCTATAATGAAAGCTGAAATACTAGAATATTTGTCTTCTGCACTCACCTATTCCACCACTAAAAGCATCTCAACACAGTGACAGCTCTCTACAACCCTATTAGCAGCAGCAGCATCATCATCTCTATCATCAGCTAAATCTTCACCACGTTCCTGCACCTACAAACGCAACAAGCAAACAGACATCCGACCAGAAGCTTAAGCACACAGAAATCAGACAGATATCTACACAGCTGCAAATCTTCACTGTATTCTATCATTTAGACACGATCATCAAGCTGCAGTAATTGTGCTTTCTTAAATTCTACACCAGACAACAGGATCTGTGTTTCCTGGCAGGTTCCCTTCAGAAGTCATTAGTCCTGCACTAACACAGAATGTGACTAGCCCACAGCCACAACACTTTTCTTCTGATGGCACTTGGGCACTAAGTTAAATAAAGAATGTAAACACTGGGCTAAGAAAAGTTTGAGTAATATATGTTGGATAGTCTGCTAACTGGCAATTTATACATTTAAAAAGGTAAAAAATTGATGTTTTTTTGTCCACCAGCATCAATGGAGTGCAAATGTAAGAATGATTTGTACTTTATGAATTCAACCACACACGCCAAAGAAAATGTAGAGTGAGATTTTAAAGTAAACATTACAGTGGTACCTGAGAGCAGTAGGGCCACTGTTAACCGGGGAAACTATTTTGAGAATAAGTTAGTGATTATATTGTATTTTTACAAAAAAAACAACTTAAAATAGACTTTAAATTTTCAAAATAAACCACGTTAGATATTTTTTTGTAATGTTCTTCTTGAAAAAAAAAAATGTCTTTATTGTAATGATATCACCTTTTCATGTAAAATTACACAACTTGATGGGATTTTATTCATAAAACTGTGACCTAATCAATCATAATGTTCTTTTTCTTTTAAAATAAAGACAGATTTCTTGGGATATTGTTACTTTTACCTACATCATTTCACCTGTAATTTGTAATACTTCATTCTTGTAAATGATAACATTTGTCCTGAAACAACTACCTTTTGGTACATTTTTGTAATGATATAAACTTCATATATAATTATATTATATATTGCACAATTTATTCTTGTAACGGTTTGACCTATACCGCAAATTGATATTCATATTCTTGTAATATTAAAACAGTCTTGTAAAACTGCATTGTACTGCACAGTATGTATTGTATTTTTTCTTCTAATATTATGACTTTTTTGTAAAGTTGCCATATTATGACTTTGCAAAGTTACTTTATTTTTAATAATAGAATTTTCTTATTATATGAAATTATTATATTGCACTTGCTTTACACTGTATTTTAAATATGATATTGTGCCTGAGTTTTGAATAATTTTCTGGCAAAATTATTACTGTTATCTAATTTCAGCATTTGCTATAACTTTCTTTTCTCATAGAACTAACTTTTCCTCATCTTAACATACCATTTTAACTGTTTTTCTTAAAGCATCATCATTTTATTCTTAAAATATCAGATTTTATATATACTGATACTGATAACAGTGGCTCTAATACTGAATGATAGCTACACCCACAGAACTGACATGATGAGCTGGTAAAATAAAACCAAAAAAAAAAGAAAAAAGAAAACAAAATACTTGATTTTGTTCAGTCTTTGGATCTGAGTATGGTTTGCGTTTGTTCAGATGACTAACATGCTGCACGTGTCGGTGTACAGTACAGCTACTACACAGTAAGGATAATTCATATACTGCACATCATTAAAACACAGCATGTAAAAAAGAGAGCGCTTGTTTTTACTATATTTAAACACAATATATGCCCCATGTTATTGTTCTTATCCAACACAAACACAATACCACCATCAACTAAGAGATACTGTTATTGCCCAGAAGGGACTCCTCGTAGCCCGGACACAATTAAGACCGCGGGTTTAATTTCCCTCGTGGCCACCCACACCCATATGTACAAAACACATCACAGTTATGGGCTTTGAATGTAAAATTTCCATCTAAGGGCATGTGGTTACGCTGTAAGTTCATATATAGATGCATTACCTGTGTGTGACGACAGGGTGAAAGCTGGGAATATATGTATAAATGTTAGCAACGTTGTCCCAACCGTAGCTGACAGTGCAGCCGGAGAAATGGGAGAAGAGTCATTAGGCTGAATCCATCCTCGCTGGCAGGGAGATAAAGGACAGACCGGAGGCTGGAGTCTCTCCTGACGAGCGATTCAAAGGGTCAGCAGTTTATTTAGCCCATTGTCCTTGTGCCTGTGAAGCAAGTGCACTCAATTTGTTAGATTTACAAAAGATTTTCTGGCTTGTCCAGCAGTCCATGATAAAAATACGTAAATAAATAAAAACACAACGAAAAATGTTGAATCAAACTCACTATAGTCCTCCCTTATTGGGCAGTTGGAGATTGGTGGCTGGGACATTTGTTGTCACACTCTGTATGGCAACTGAAGCAGTGGATCTCCAACCTGTTGCTGATGGGGTTTGAGAAGCCAACAGTGCATTGCATGAGACGGCACGTATTCAGTTGGGTGAAAACCCAGCTGGGAGTGACCATATACTCTGCCCTGATTGGCTAGTTGAGACGTTGTGGAAATAACACGTTTTTGGCCATCCTCTATTGGCTAACCCTGGGAGAAATTTGGATTTAGTTCAATTTTCTTTAAATTTTAGTCCAATCTGAAGTTCTATGATTTAGCCCCAGTAGCATTTGCATTGCAATTTTGCACTGGTTAAGTATGTCAAATTGTTATCCCAGGTAAAGATGGATGACCTCAACACCGTCATTCTTTATAGGCCAGCCCCAGGGTGGGAGGTGGAGTGTGAGTCAGGATGGGTCTGGGTAAGGTAGGGGGAGGAGTTGGGCTTGGACGGCCAAACATCCCCTGCAACTGCCTGTTGGGGAGGTTGGGGTGATTGGGGTGATTGGGGTGATTGGGGTGGATGGGGTTCTCTTGAAAACTCCGGAGGTTTTCATGAAAACGGTTGCTGCTCTCGTTGTCGAGACGGTTGCCGTCGTCACACATGCGGTGGTTGTTGTGGAGGTCGGGGGTTGGCCCTCGCTCGGGGACGTGGACAATGTTGCCGCCGCTCTTCCTTCTCAGTGTGGACTCGCGGCTGGACGAGGCCACTGACTGGGAGTCTGAGCCGCCGTCGCTGCTGGCAGCCGTCCCCTCTACCGGGGTCACCCTGATGGTGGTGATGGCCTGAGGGTGGGGGTGAAAGGGTGGAGCAAAGGTGGCGGTGGGGGTAAACGGCATGTTGGAGTTGACAGCGTTGGGGTTGAAATTGGGATGAATGTTGTTAAAATTGGGATTATTGGGGTGATTGGGATTGTTGGGAATAAAACCGGGGTGCTGGAAATTGTTGGGATTGTTTGGATGCAAGGGATGTAAAGGGTGAACAACATGTGGATGGTTGGTGTAAACACCTCCTCCTCCCATTCCTCCTCCCATTCCTCCTCCCATTCCTCCTTCCCCACCGCCTTCACTCTCTGATTCGGTCCCTGCTACACTCCTCCTCCCATCCACCGACCCACCATCTCTCAGTGAATCACAGCTGTCCGTGTGTCTGTTCAGGTCATTGAGGTTAAACGCTGACTGTCGGAGGGAAGCGCGTTGATCTGGTGGTTTCCATCTCCAGGAGCCGCTTCCGTCAGTGCTAGGAGGTTTCACGATTGGTTTGTTGGATCTGGACTCTGGGTGGGCTTCGACACGGACTATACTGCCAGTTCTTTCTAAACCTCCTCCTACAAGAGCAAGATAAGTTAAAGATTCAGTTAACTTGTCTTTGTGCTGATGGAAAATGATGCATCTGCAACAACAAAATGCGGAGTTCCCCAAGACTCCGTTTTGGGGCGTCTTCTCTTCAACATCTACGTGCACCAAAAGATCACGGAAAACACTACAGGTATGGTTGATGAGGGACAATTCAACCATTCCTATTCACTTGCAAATGCTCAACACTTGTTTGCTCATCAAGGTGACTTTTGACATTGTGGGCGTAGACAAAGTGGCTGGTGTCTCTGCAGCTTTGATGTCTTCTATGTGCACATTGATTGACTATTGCAGATACTGATTGATCAACCAAATACTGTAGAACAATGATAACTTTTTTGTTCTTTTCTATCCAGTATGATGGAGCACTAAAGGTTCTTACAGCTGCCTTGAGTGCTGAAAGGTGCATGGGTTGGTGAGTAAGTAGCATCACAGGCACATGACTGGGTTTTATGTGTAAAGTTTCTCAGACAAATCTAATTGCATGCAAAATATCTTACCATGCAGACGACACAGAGACTAATATAACAATACTTTTAGAGACTACTGTACTGCACTGAAACAAACAGTGACTGGATGTGAGAAAGTTTTCTTGTGGAAATTATAAAAGTTTACACCACGCTGATCTTAGCAGACCCTTGTGGACTCACAGATGCAGCGAGTGACCAAAACATGCAGAGACAGACTTTTTTTTTTTTTGTACAATACATGCAGGACAACATCCCAGAAAACTTGAGGTTTGACACAACTCTTTTCTTTTAAATCAGAGCTCAAAACTTTTCTCTTAGCAAGTGCATTTTATTCAATTAAACTTTAGTCTGTTTATCCATATCTTGCACTGACTGTATTGTCTTATTCTATTTTAGCATATTGTTTATCTTCTTTTTTTTAACTTCACAGATCTGTCTTTTTATATTTCTTTGTTTTTTTCAAATGGCTTTTATGATTTATCGAAAGCACTTTAAATTATCTCCCTGCCTTCGCCTTAAGTCAGCTGGGATAGACTCCAGCCCCCCCCTGCAACCCTAGAGAGGATTAAGCGGTGTAGAGATAATGGATGGATGGACTTTAAATTATCTTGTTAAAAGGTGTTGAACAAATAAACCTCCTTACTACAAAGAATAATGTTGAATGTTTAAATTAACTGTGATCATACTTGTGTCTGTTCACTTCTGCTTTGAGGATAAGTGTTCAAAATCATTTTTCTCTTCCATTCGTTCCATTTTGTGTCATAAAATAATCCACCTAAGGGTTTTGGGGGATGTTTGTAGCTCAGTGTAAAGAGCAGAGCTGTCAGTCTTCTTTGTGTTTGACTCATTGGTTCATGGTTATTAAAGTGATGTCTCAGGTTAATGTAGAGATGATTCATTGATATTTGAATGGAAGTATGTGTCACCCCACAGCACATATATACAGAATATATGTGTTAGACTATCAGCAGCACAGACCTCCTCCTCCAACTGCTCCAGTGGTGGAGGCAGGTGGTGATGGGTCCTGGTCCGTCAGAGCTCGGTACCGAATGGATCCTGTGCAGCTGACAGTGCTGCCGCCGTCCTCCGACCGAGGAGAGTGAAGCAGACCCTGCTGTTTGGATAAGGCTATCACCTGGAACACAGGGAAGACAGAAAACTGTGAACTCCTTCATATGATGCTGCAGGGATACCTAACGTAGCATCAAACTCACCACAAAACATACAGCCTTTTAAGGTGACTAGCTTAAAGTCCTATTTTTGTCACCTGACTAATTCTTGAATACATTTTTAAAGAACATTGAACGGTCAAGCATCTTGGTGACATCTTGAGAAACTTCACTATTATGTTTTCTTGCACCACTTTATCAGACAAATGCTTGAGCTCTTCAAATAAGCATTTTAAATACCACAAGGTCATAACATTATAGTTAGAACATAAAAATCTCTCTTTGCACTTTAATCTAATTCAGTGCTTGTGTTACAAACGGATACACAGTTTTTATTTGTGATTAAATCTGATTCTGACTATCTTGCTTATTTTGGAAGTTAAGCTAGTAAAGGGCACAATGACAAAGTCTACTCTGAGTTTGAATGACGTCTGACCAGTGCACAAGTATAAACTTAAACTGGAAAAAAAACTAGGACAGTGTTTCTACATCTCAGTGCATGTGAAACAACTGCAGTTTGTGTCAGTGTGATAACAGATGTAAACAAAGAATCAAGTTTAACTTCGTGCCAATCCCAAGCAATTGAAAATGTCTGTGACTGGCTCTGCTCCCAGTCTGAGAACAATGCTAAGGACATCCTTAGTAAAAAATACTACAGTGGAAGAACAGCAATGGCAAAAAGCAAGACCATTAGATTTCCTTAGCTGGACAACAGCTGCTAGCAGAAACAGCAAGGGAAGCAATGACTAAAATTTGCTATCCACCTGGAATTAGCCATTTTTAACAAATCAGAGAATGGCGCGTATGACAGTTGAGCGAACACAAGTCTCTGCATCATCAGTTCCAAAAGTATTTGTTTCTCCTCAGGAGTCAGGAGCATTTCCAAAAGTTTTCTTTTAGGCATCCTAAAGTGGACTGCAAGGTGGATTGATGGTTAGCACCATCGCCTTGCAGCTAGAAGATCACAGGTTCGCATCCCGGTGAGGACACCCAGGATCTTTCTGCTTGGAGTTTGCATATTTTCCCCGTGTAGCGTGGATTCTCTCTGCGTTCTCCGGCTTCCTCCCACACAGTCCATAAACATGTTGAGGTTAATTGGTGATTCTAAATTGTCCGTAGGTGTGAATGTGAGTGTGCTTGGTTGTCTGTCTCTAAGTGTAGCCCTGTGATAGACTGGTGACCTGTCCAGGGTGTCATGCAGCATTCATGTAGGCATTCAACCTAAGTACTCAATGCTTTTACTTGTTTCACATCTCTTTAAATGAAACAAAAGTGATGGAACTTTGATAACGTCTAGCCCTCGTGCTAGTAGGTTTAAATGCAACAAGTAATTCCCTTGATTTATACACATGACACAGAAAGACAGAGGGAGTGTTTAACAGGCAAAGCAGAAGAGTTTCTAACCTGCATTAGACGTGGCTGTCCTCCAGCACTGAGCGGCCTGCAGGGGATGGTGGTCTTCTCGGCCACTCTCAACCATTTTTCCCTCACTGATCCACCTCCATCCATAATGCTGTCCTCTGATTCACTCTCCTGATCCTTGCAGGTGGGATTTTCCTCCTCAGGAATGTGAACTAGCTGGGAGGATCCGGGCCGGGACTGGATAGACACTCTGGCCCCACCAGCCAATCCGGTGCTGCCATTATGGACCATGTGATTATGGTTGGCCATGGGAACAGAGCTCGCTGCTAGTTTCATGTACTGAACTGGGATGTGGGCACCAGCGCGTAGCTCTGCTTCCTGGGCTATGACTAAAGGCAGGTGGGTCCCAGCGCGGAGCTCTGCCTCCAGGCCCATGGCAGATGGTTCGGAGGAGCAACGCAGCTCCATGTTCCTCTGAGGAGATGAAGAGGAGGCCGGCCTTATTCCATCCATCACCTGGAGAGACAGCTTCCTGTTGTCGTTCTTATTCTTCCATTGGCTGAGGAGCTGTTTGGATCGGGTCGAGTCCATTGAGGCGTGGATGGAGGCGTGACGTCGTGGAATACGACCCTCCTCCAGCGAGGACCCTCCGTGGGACCTGAAAGAAGAGACGAAGAAACTATAGGAGCAAGATGGAAGAAGAATATTGTGGCAAGAATGAGTTCATGCTCTCATTTGCTCACTGCTGACCAAGATCCTGATTACAACACTGCTATTATGGAGAAAGAAATAATTTGTGCCCACGAGTGACTAATTAATGCCGTACAATTAATAAACTCTTCAATTAAATTCATTAACTAAAAGCACAAATGACTCATTTGTGCATTCACCTAAAAATCTAGGTCAACCTTCTGATAGCTTAAAACCAAACTTGTCTAAACACATTAATAATACCAATTAAAGTTCATTTAATTTATTAATATATCAAAAGCAACAAATCTGATATTTTTGGGCACAAAGTAGTTTTATTTTCTCTGCAGTATCAGCCCGACTGCAATTAGTTTCATATTTGTATATACTGTAGTCTGTTAGTATCTGTGTACACTAGTAGCTAACTCTAATTATTAGTCCGGCTTGTCCTCCTAAATCGGTGTTACTTTAAGCTGCATTTTGACTGACGTTTAGCAATTTTGAGGTCGGTGGGAATAAGTGGGATTTCGAGCGTGGCAGTCACAAAGAATCACATCACCTCTTGGCTTCTCTTTCCAAAGCATTGCACTGTGAACCACAGCACATCCGAGGTTTGTCATGGAGAAAAGGACACAGCACAAAAGTTTGCACTGATTATCTCCTTACTGAAGTACTGCATCACTATTAAACTCTAAAAATAAATAAAGGCTCCGTTAACGCAGTTATTTTATTTTAAATTAGACACAATATTAAGTTGGTGTAATTACCAACATTATTATGTTAACGCGACCCATCAAATTAATGTTTGAGACTTAAACGCCCTGTCTTATTCATTATATTTTCATTTGTAAGCTTGCATCCATGTATTTAATTAAGTGGTGGTGAAAGAGCCCCTGAAACATTTTTAGTGCAAAAGAGAGTAAAGTATAACAGTAACAGTGTCCACCCACCCATAAGTACTCGTCATTCGTTCATGATTAAACCACCCAGCTTTCAATTTGTGTGTTATGACACATACTTAGTCAGTGTTTTTATTCCCAAAATGAGGGACTGATATATGGTCAGAATGTGACAGTTAGTTAGTTAGTTAGTTAGTTAAATTATTCAACTCTAAACTCCTGTAATTCCAGTAACAACTTTTGAAATGAGAAATATTTGCATATTTACAGATTCAGGATTTTTAAATGAGAGAGGAGCAAATGTCATCATACAAAATTTGACCCACATAACTGGACTTTCATGTAAAGACCGTGTTAGACACAAATGCTTCACAGCAGAGTGTTCCTACATATCTTCAAACATGTCTGGAGAGGATATTCATTTAGTACTAACTACCCTACGCGTTTTTTTGGGGTAATCTCTATGGGGTAACTCTATCTCAAACAATCAGGGGTCTTTTGTTCAACTCCTGATGTGCTTGAAGCATTTTTTTTTTTTCTTAGATTGATATTTTAAAGCTAATGCCAATAGTTGACTTATGCATCACCAGTCAGACTATTCAATCTACTTGTCCAATACTGCAAATACTGAATTAATGGCATTATGGGAAATACTGGTGGAAGTTTCAGACTTTTATCTTATAGTTCCTGAGATATTGTCATCCAAACATGGCCTCAAATTTCATTGTGCAAAAAACAAACCTTTTAAAGTAGATCTGCAGGCAATAATAAAAAAAAGTATATAAATATATATATCTTGGAAAGTATTTGATATATCAAGCTAAAAATTCACAAATATCTTAATAACTATTCATGTTTTATGCTATAAAAATTTCAGGCAAATGGGGCGCCATGGTAGCTCAAACGGATAAGATGGTGACCCATGTTCAGGTGCTATAGTCCCCGACACAGCGGTCACAGTTCGAGTCCAGCCATTGGCTCATTTGCTGCGTGTCCTTCTACTGCTCTTCCCCCCATGTTTCTCGCTTCACTATCCTGTCTGAATAAAGGCAAAAGCCCATAAAAGAAGAATCAATTTAAAATTTCGGGCAAATCAGAGAGATGGTTGAGCAGAAATTGTTCTAAAGGATACGATGACTTGAGATGGAATCACCCAGTGGTGACTTACTCAAGGGCTTGTGTGTTTCAGGGGAAAGCCAGTTCTACAGTGAAACCCCAGCAAATTCCATCAAAAAGCTTTTTGTGTCAATTCTGGTTCGGAGTGGTGCTTTCCGGGTATTTATCAAATGAGTTGTTGTCTCAGTTCCACCCACGCAGACCTTCATGTATCTTCCTCAGTTGAACAGAAAATTCTATCACCTCCTAAATCACTTTTCTGCTGCTCTCAGTGCAGATTGCTCATGGTAGCAGCAGAGCTGATTCAAAGCTGTGGAAATGATTGGAATCAAACACAAATTACTCTTATTTTCCAATATTATTCCAACTAAGTGTGTCCACACGGTCGGACCGAGTTAATAACAAATGAATAAGAAGGTGATTTACAGCATATGTAGCATTAATTATTATGCAAGCAATGAACTTAGTCATGAATATTAATGTAATCTATCTATTAGGATATTTCCTTCTCCAGCACATAAGATGGACAGCTGGGATGAGCCAAGCTGCTGATGGACATGAACCTTTCAGTCTCAATGTGTGCAGCCTCAGCCACCGTGTGGGAAGAAGAGGTCGACTGAAAGGACTCCTAATCATCAGTTATCTTAGTCAATCATCAGTTTGACATAAAGGTTTGACCTCTTATTCTCTTATAAAAGATTCACAAAAAAACGTCAAGAAGTTGTTGAACTTCTCCTGTAGCAAAATCTCAGCTTTCTGTTCATATGCTCAGTATATCATAGGATTGTTTTTGCCAATATTTGTGGATGAGCAGCTTATGCCTCCCGGTCTTGTGCTGGGTTTTTGAAGGTGTAGCCCCACTTCAGTTTACTATGAAGAAACAGCCAAAGCAACATTCAAATAATGTCCAAGAGTGATTCAAGTAGCCTCTGAAAGTGCCACACAAGCCTTACTAACCTTCTGAAGCTCAACTTAACCAGAGGCAAGTGTACTCTAAGCATGTGCTACCAAAATTAACTACCTGATAAATCCCAGGTTCGTTCCAGCTGTAGACTTCTACAAACCTGACAAATATTCTTTAACGGGCTTCTGGCTGCTTTGTGCAAACAGTAAAGTCGTTCACTTCATGTTACAATATATATATATATATATATATATCAAGCAAGGCAAGCGAGTAATTCACTGATGCTAGTATCACGGCTGAACACACAGAAGTGATATCGTCGTGTTTCTCACGCCTTTGTGTCCTGAAAAATACACGTTACACCAAAACAGCAGTTAACAGTTAACTTGTGTGTCTAAATATTTTTAGATGAAATGAAAAGGCAGAGCACAAAATCCAGAAAAGAAAACTGCACCGCCAGTTGATCAAGTGGATTTCTCAAGTCCCTAAATTAAATAATTTAACAGGCTAAATGCAGAAAACTTGTCCGAGAACAACAATCCAGTTTGGCTGAAATAACAAAGCAAACTTGTCTGCATGAGCTGCAGTTTTCTTCTCTGCTACTGCATGACCTCAAAAACCGTCAACAGACCTTTAAGGATTTGACCACTTACACTTTAAAACATAATTCTGGTTCATTTCAACCTGGTGTATTGACCATGAATGTGGTCATCGTGGCTCTTTGGGTCATACTAACTTTACACTCTCTACGACTACCTCCAGACTTTTGGAGAGAGGAGCAGTCACACAAAACACTGTATGTGGGGAAAAATGATCCCTGCAGCCTTCCAAAAAAACCTCATTTCATAAATCATTTTAAATATTCATTGTTTTGACTCTGACTAAAAGTAAACACAGAAATTAGCAACATGGAATGACCGTGCATATTTATCCCTGCACACAGGTTTGTTTATGTATATTTAAATGTGAGGCTGTGGTTAGCGTTCCATTTAGCTTGTGCTCATGTTGGAGAAGTAGCAGCTGCTCTGCAAAATGATCTCAGAAATAACTCCTCCCAGCAGAGCTTTAGTGTAAGTGTGAACATTTTGAAAGGGAAGACCATGCACACATGGTGACTATTGAGTTTACTGTTTTCTGTAATCAATAGTCGACTCAGAGCGAGCACTGGGCCAGCTTGTAAACAAAGTTTTGAAATGATTCATGTAAAAACCATGGTCTTTGGAAAGCCGCAGGGAGGATGCACTAATCACATCAACTTTTACTGTTTTCTGCAGCTCTTTATTTCCTACAATTTCTACAATGGCGGTAGAGAATGGAAGTTAGCATGACCCTTAGAGACAGTCCAACCACATTTATGGGAAATAGACCACATTTAACCTTTAAACAGATTTTTAAAAATCTGTTTTTTGTCCCAAACTGATCCTGTGGGTATAGACCCTTATTAAAAACAGCTACCTTGGCAGTGTGCTGCTGCTAAAGGTCATCATGTTGTCGCGATTGCCTAGCGGACTGGATGGACTTATCACTTCCACCTCAGCACTGGCTCTCTTCATACTGGTCATAGAGGGCTCCCGGTACGAGGCGCTCCGTGTCAAGATGGGTAATGGTTGGTCGGCAGACAAGGCGTGGGAAGAGGTCCTCGTGATGATGGGCTCTGGTTGGCTGGGAGCCAGGGTGTGGTGAACTATCAGAGGACAACAAAGGAAACTCTCTGTTCATGTTAAATCAGACAAGTGTCATCATAAACAAACATTTGAGGTTCAAATTACATCTGCTTCAATTCTAAAATGATGAGTTTCCCTTCAAGTGAGTTTATGCAAATTCAGTACAGTCAGTGACAAAATAAAGAGGCACTCCACAAATTTTACAATACGATCACTCTGCGGGTCTCGAGAAGTACTCCTCGGCTTGTGAAAACAGTTCTGTCATGGAGCATGGACTGTCGACTGAAATACACTACCAAGCTGCATCATGGGGAGTGTAGGAGCCACCATTTCAGGAGTCTGACCCGTGTGAGAGTCTAAAAATTACAATATCTCTCTGCTGTGTGAATTTTGACAAACACATTTTTTAATCTGTGTCTTGCAGGTCTTCCAACTTTAAAGTGCCCCTTTTAAATAATCAAAATGGCCTTTTTAAGGACAATTCCATCAATGCTGAGTAGTTTAATGGCCACTTAAGGCACTGAACACTTTTAACTATAATTAGTAATTAAAATTAAGTACTGACATTTTTTTTTTTTTTACCTCAATCAGCAACAATGCTCAAATTAGGAATGTGAGAAAAACAGAAGTGCAAGACCATCTCATTGTAGTATGAGTTGTGTGTAGTTCTTTTTCTAAAAATATATTGTAATATTTGATGTGTCACACTTAAAAAAAGAAAAAAGTCTGTCAGCAAGGGTGCCAGAAAAATACATTAAAACAGTGAAATACTGTAAAATTTAAAAAAATAAGTCAAAACTGTAAAAAGTAACCTCAAATATCTGTTAAATCATATTATTTCTTAACTGATACGTTAAACCAGTGTCATTTTATGATGATACGTTGTGAAAGAATAAATTACTATTTGTAAAAATACAAATTTTTTATGGGGACACTATTAACAGTTGTTTTTTTCAAGTTAACATACTGAAAATTATCTGTATTTTAACAAAACAAGGAAAATTTGTAAAATAACAGTTAAAAAGGGAACATTTTCAATCCTTAATAAATATAATCTTTTTTTCAATTCAGTGCAAACATCTGTAAAATAAAATTTTTAGCTGATTTAATGTCATTTTATGGTTAAATTAAAAACACATGAACTGTTTTTATTTTATTTATTAACATGTAAATTCTCTCTTTTTCTTGATAATTGTATTACTCATCAGCCAAAACAGGAAAAATAAGTGAAGTAACCACAAACTGTGCTGGGTGATCATCTGTAGCTTCAGCAGACACCTGGTATGTGTGGTTTTTACCTGGGTGGCTGTTGCTCACTGCTGATTGGCTGACATTGGGCAGGGAGGAGAGGGGGGGCTCTCTCAGGATCGGGGGAGGTGGTCGACTTCTGGATCGATCTTCACTTGGCTGGAAATTCCCCACAGCGTATACACCCTGCATATGAGAAAACACATGAGCACTTCTAGTTAAAACACAGTAATAATAATACTTTGCAATCTGTCATTTTAAAACTAAAGAGCAAATGATCTCCATGTTATCAACGGTGGAATAACACTCAGTATGTAGGCTGCTGATTAAACTTGCTACTTTTGGTTTTGTTTTGTTTTTGTGTTGTTGTTTTTTCCCCCCCCTAATTATGGCGTGATCATGTTTAAAATCAGGCAGTGTTCTTTTTTTTTTGGAGGATGACTTCATCAGGGCGCATAATTATACCCCAGATAGCGGACTGAAATTATCCCACAAGGCAGCCTTTGAAGGTCATTACCCAATCATCAGCTTCCAACTTGCAAAATGCCTAATTCAAGTCCCGTCTTCTTTTGTTCCATGAAAAACAACATAGTTTTTGTGATTCTTATAACCCCCATATACAGTCAATAGTTAAGAACGGATGAATGCAAGCAGATTTCTTACATCCTGTGCATGTGACCATACTGGTACCTACACCTATTGGTTTTAAAGACGATGGACATAATAATGGAGGACAAAAACACAAATTGTTGTTACACATACTGGCATAGTAAGCTTTTTCTTGCTCACACTCGGGAACAATCCACTCATTTTACCAGTGGTGAGAACTGCAGTATTCATCCAAAGTGAGTACACCCCTCTGTAATACCACCAAAATATTCAATGCTTCAAATTATGTCACCTTCCAATAACTGCATGACTTCTAAGTTGACAAGTAGAGTGTTTCCCCTTATGAACACTTCAAAACACAAACTCTGGAAAGGCTGGATTGGAAACAGAAGTGCTAATGTAGAAACTCAATGCAGTAAATGACCTGTAAACACCAGAACTTTTTCAGCTTTGGACCTGTGGGCTGTGTCTATCTGCATGTCTCCGTGATGGCTGCACATGGAAAAGAATTGCCCCAGAAACTAAAAAAATCTGTGAGATTTCACAAAGATGCAAAAGGATACAGGAGGATCAGTGAGCAACTGAAAATTTGTGGAAATATGGCTGTTGCAGTAATCAGGAGGTTACCAAGACAAACTCCTTGTGTGTGTGAGCTCACTTGGTAATAAAGCTTTTTCTGATTCTGATTTCTAATTCTGACACTGATTGCGGTATAGAACAGTCCATAGCACCGTTAATCACAGTTGCAGTGAGCATTCTTCTAAAATGACGCAATGGACAGTGCGCTACTTGTACAATCTAGCTCTGAGAAACTGACGTACAAGTGCTTCAGATTTGGCGTATTGTTATCACTGGAAATCTAAGTTTCTGCTCAGACAACGTGGAGGTCAGCCTCTATGGAAGGTGTTGCTCCTCGACACAAAACTCAGGCCTAATGAGATGCGACATGTTTGAACCTGGTTACGACTACCACAGTGAATGCATAGTTCTCACAGTAAAGCATGGAGCTGGGAGTGTGGTGATTTGGGTCTGGATGATTGCAAAAGGTGGTGGAGATATGATATTTATAGATGGCACCATGAACATCCGTGGACAAACCAAAACCAAAACACTGGCTGACAAAATGACTTCCAGTTTGCAGACGCTTGGAAGAAGAATATTTCAGCATAACAATGATCCACATTTCATCAAAATCACTCAATAGCTTGTACAGGAAAAAAGTGAAAGCTTTGACCAGGACAAGTAAGTCACCTAACTTGAATCCAATAGAACATCTTTGAGACAGGTTGATCAAAACAACCCCTCCATCAAAGAGCAGCTGAAAAAAATAGTCTGAAGAAGGGCACAGAAAGAAATTTGTGCTACACTGGTAACCTCCATGACGAGAAGGACTGAGTCTGTCATCAAAAACAAAGGCAGACGTATGAAATATAGAAAAATAACATAGTAGGTGCACTGCACCACAACTGCCATGTTAGAGCCAGAGCAGAGCCATGGCCAACATTTTCACATGGTATGCTTTACATCTTATTGGAAACAAGTTGCTGGAGCTCTACAACTGCAACAAAAACTGTTTAGTGGCAGAGTAATTACATTTCTGTTTTGTGCTATCAACTAATCAGCAGCTTTTCCTGCCAAACCTGACCCAGTGCTGTAGTGATGCATTACAGCATACAAACAAGTGGAGGCTGCCAGTCAGCCTCAAATGATCTGTTTTTCTTTTCATTTCTGTTCTACTGATAGATGTTACAAAGCACCTCAAAATAGCTCAATGAAGCCTGTACTGTGCAGAATCCTTGATGTGTTTAATCATTATCGCTACATAGTCTCAAACCACAAGAAAAGGGAAGATAAAAAATCTTA
This sequence comes from Stegastes partitus, assembly GCF_000690725.1. Lineage (NCBI taxonomy): Eukaryota > Metazoa > Chordata > Actinopteri > Pomacentridae > Stegastes > Stegastes partitus. The sequence goes on from NW_007578188.1 coordinate 65,204, forward strand.
AGTTAATCACAGAGATGATTGTTCCAGGTCAGTAATGCTCCATTTGCATGAAAAGCTGGGCCTCTGCCAGTGAAACAGATATAATAAAACTGTGTTAAGTAACTGATTCTGCATCAGCTGATGGAGAGATGTTGTTCTGGAGCACAACCCCGCATATCTGTAGCCAGAGATTCTTCCTGCAGGAGAAGGTAGAAACACAAGTGTAGGCAGTTGAAGAGTGCTCTGTTAATGTGTGTAAATGTGTGTGTGTAGCTGTTTCAGTTCAGCCTCATGTCTGTGTGAGTGTATGTTGGACGTGTCTATCTGTGGGTGTGTAGGCTGGAGGGTGATGGTGTGTGGGAGGTATTATACTGTGCGAGTATCCACCAGCTTCCACAGAACAGTTGAACACCCATGTTTCCTTGCAGCCCTCAAAGCTGTACTGAACCACATGTCCTGCAGTGACATTATTACGTCTAAATAACTTTGTTATGCAGGAATGTGCAGGAACACTTTAAGAACCTACTTAAAAACAAAAAAACTCTGATTGGCTGGTATCCCTTTTAACTGTACACCCTAACCAATAACTTAGGCAACAGCACAGACAACACACTTCACATTACACTGATATTCAGTCCACCTAACAACTAGTCATCTCTCCCTCCACTATCTCCACAGAGCTGTGTCAGTGCTGGAAAATAGTCCAGCTGCACCTCATTATCATTCAGTTAAAAGAACAAAAACGCTCTGTCACAATCGACACAATCGCTTTTGCAGTGCTAAGCCCAAACAGAACCAAGCAGACTTGCCAAAACTTCCCATCTTCATCGTGTAGGTTGCTGCTAGGAGGTTGTTGTTTCCCATAGCGAAGATCCCTGTGATAAAAGTGCAGTGAGGCCTAGATCATGATGAGAGTATAAAGCCTCAAAAGGTCAAGGTATAAAGTTGTGTTCCCAGGAGATCAGTGGCCTCAATAAGTGTAAAATAGAAGAAGAAGTTTGGAACCAGCAGGACTCTTATAGAGTTGACCATCTGGCCAAACAGAATAGCCATGCATAAAGTCAAGGAGGTGACCATGACCTCAACAGTCATGCTCACATCCCTGAACAACATGCTAATATGCAGTATGTGCAATGACCGTCCCGCATAGATATTAACATATGTAGATATTTACAATTCTATGCCATGATGAGTTCACAAGTACTTCAAACATGAGTAACGGGTGTGGAAATAGACGCAGAGCTGCATGAAGGTTGAAACTATTTTTAAATGTGATGTAAATTCAATATTATTCTACTAAAAGACAAGCAACGAGTATCACTGAATGAGTGCAGCTTCTTTTGATGTGCACCACACGTCACTGCAATAAATCACACGTACTGGGCAAAGTGAAAGATCATCCTGTCCTGTCCATTATATCTGGCTCTTCCCTCCTTTCACTAAAAATTCCCCTGCAGCGTGTCCACGTCTCCTGTCTTCTGCCTGTCATCTCTGTATTTTCCTCGGGCGCCAATGTTTCTTGTCTTTGGTCTGACATTGGTCTCGTTTTGTGTTGACTCCATTGCTGCTGCACAATATTTGACTGAACAAACTGAATGTTCAACCCCAGCTTGGTGCTTTAACATTTTGCAAGTACCTTAGAATGTGAAGCATTTATGAAGATTTTGCTTTTATTTCAAAATAAAATACAAAAAGTCTGAAAAATGCCTTTGTTAAAGATTGATCATTTTTGGCATCACAGTTGTAGAGCTGTCACTGAATTCATTTGGATTTTTTTTCTTCCGTTTCTCAGCTCGTCACTATCACTGATAATCTGTTGTTTATTTATAAATCCCAGCTAGATTATATTTTGAAGCTGGTTTGAGACACATACTACAGTTGGTTCTGCCTAAAATAACACTGAACTAGAAGAAACTGCTGTATTGAGTATTACCAGATAAACAGCGATGGCAGCTCCCAGCAACCACCCACAGTAGACGTCAACAGGGTGGTTTCTGAACTGGATGATCCTGGTTAACCCGGCCAGGATGGCCAGCATGACGAAAGAGAACACCAGCAGAGGCTTCAACAGCTTGGCTGAGTCTGTCAACACCGTGTTGAAGTACATCTGAAAAACACAATTTCACATGAGACAGCCGTCATCTTTGCATATGTGTTGGCTGGAGATTTTAGGTGACACTAGCTACATCCACACTGATAGATTTTCATTTTGAAACATGGAGGTTATTTCAGAAACTGAGCGAAAATGCTCAGCTGAACATGGATAGTTTTTAAAACGCCATTTTAGAACAAAAATGTATTAGCGCAGATGAAGCCTTTACTAACTACTCATTCCACATATGTGCATGAACCACTTACTGAGATGTAGACAGCAGCAAATGCAGCCAGGGTCGCGTGCTGGGAGGGGAAAGACTTCCTATAAAGACAGAAAGAAAGGAAGGCACAGAGTTCTTTATGCTAATTATCATGTTTAGACAGCTAAGGACAATGCTGAATATTCATTTGGAACCGGAAAGTGACTTTCAAAGAAACTTGAAGGTATGTGTGTGTTTATGTGTCTGGTGCTCAAGCAGGTGTTTATTAAATGCAGCGTATTAAGTGCAAGAAGAAGTGCAACCAATGCTGTGTCTTTGATAAATGGTTTGTAGAACAAATGTTACAAAATACATCAAGCTTATGATCGAAAGTTTTCATATATCATGCTCAAAATAGAGTGTATGATACATTTATTAATGCTTAATGGCACATTTTGCTTTGACTGGCCATTGTTTAATCCACTAAAAATACTCAACTGCTCAGTAGGTCATATATAATTCCACATGTACAAATTATGTCACAAGCATAAACTATAAATACTGAGAGAAAACCAACAGTCTCTGTTTACACATTTGCATACAGAAAGATGCCCATATAATAATCCTGTTTACACAACAGAGATAATATTTTAATTACGCAGAGGAAATGGTGTTTTGAGATTTAATTTTAAAAAATACCCAGAGATTTTTTTTTTTTTAAAGCAGCTAAAGATGACTGAGGATGCCTGCTATACTCCAGATAATTTCACTGCGGAGCTGCTCGGCGGTCTGGTGTGGAGGGAAGCGCAGAACATTTCGTAATGTTTTCATTACGCCCGTTTCTGTGTCAGAAGGTTTAATTAAGGCATCCACATGTTTGAATTGTGTGCTCTTGTTCATCGCTTTGGTAAAACACAACATTTTTGTGATTTTGAAGCCTGTGCTATCGAATGCCGTGAAAATTGCTATGTGCACTTGACGATAAGTGACAGTTTAGTGGGTGGTAACACAAGCAACACTAGAGGACAAAATTGCACTGTGGTGCTTGATCTCTATATACACAAAGTCGACTGCAGCACTCATTCCACCTTAATGTAGGTACGTTGTCTAAAGCCACATAATTGTGTCAACATGCACAAGTGCAAAAAAATGATTTAAAACATAACTAGAACCTCTCTGTGCTGCCCTGCCATCTGGCTATCAGCTCTACATAAATGAACTCTTGACTCGAAAGCTTGCTTAGAAACTAGAAAAACATAACAGCAAAAATCTGCTCAACAAACTAAATGTTCTGTCATCGTGTTTTTCTGATGAGTGATAAACTAAATCCACAGCTGGTGCATCTGTGACTTCCAGGTTTAACAGGATATTCTAAGATACAGGATTTAAAGAAAGCTTGGAACTTTCCACTGTGTTTGGACACTGTCGATGGAGGGTACGTCCGTATCAAAACACCTCTACAGTCCGGCAAGTACTTCAATTACAACCCTTTAATGATGACTTATAAAGGTGTGGATGACAGTAAATCTTCTTAGTCTCTCCTCATAGGAAAGCATTTGCAGACTGCACACAGTCTGAGTGTCGCAAAGAAATCCTTGCTGTGCAAGTGATGAAATTTATGTCCCATGGACGAAGAAGGCATGAATCTGCTTTTAAAAGAACTTCTTACTGCAGCTGTCCAGCGCAGACAGAGAATTAAGTTACTGTAGTCAGCCATAGCATCTAGCTTTAGGCCTAAGCTTTAGTCTTACAGCTACTCAATGTGTTTTCTGTCCCATAAAAAACACATAAACCTTTGGTTCATGCAATGTTATGAAAGTATCTTTACCTCATCACTGTAGACTTGGTCTGGACAGTACAGCAGTAAAGTTTACCAACTAAACACACTGAGCCTATAACCAAAGGTCTCTCTACTTAAATAAATGTAGTGAACCGGGATCCCAATTAAACTGCCACAATGATTGTATTTATTTAATATTAATGTATTAATAATGCTAATAATGTCAGTATTAATATTACTTCTTTAACTCCAAACCTTACAAAGTCATGGCAGAATTTCCTCATCCACTAATCTGTTCTTCGTAGGATTGTAGGATGTTTATTGTATTAATTTTACCTGTATCCACCTATTTGTTCTGTTACTATGAGCTGGGTTGTAGCATGTAGAGATTTTGTGATTGTGAGACTGACAAAATATCCCAAATAACCCAAGAGAGCTCTGATTCTGCTCATACGACACATTTTTTAAGTCTTAACGGGCACTTTGATACTTTGGCAATTACTGCAAGTTCATCACACAACCAGGCACTTGACTTTGGAAGCCTTGCTGTTGGGACAGACCCTGTCTTAGACCACAAGCTTTTTTGGTTCCACAAACAGATGCAAACTACATAGATTGTTACGATTATCTGTCAGGACACCCAGCCAGCCACCGCAACTGTTTATTAAAGGTGGTTATTACAGTGCCACGTGAGCTCTTACGCTGTCGGCAAAATGATCACAAGCATATGTCTGATCTATTATTGATAAGTAGAGGATCTGATGGGGTGGTAGTGTGGTTACAGTGGTTAGCACTGTCGCCTTGCCTGCGTGGGTTCTTTCTATATGTTCTGATTTTCCTCCCACAGTCAAAAGCCAAGCACATTAGGTGAAGTGATGCCTCTAAATTACTCACACTGCTTGGTGTGAATGTGAGTGTGGATGGTTGTCTGTCTCTTCATGTGGGCGTCTTTTTAAAGAGTCCAGCGAGGACATCTCAGCATAATAAAGACATTTTAATCTACAGAGAGCCTTGGTTTGAAGAGAGTTTTTGTTGCTCTCTCTCTCTCTTTCTCGACGAGAATAAAAGGTTCAGATATTGAATGGATGGAGGATCTGAAGGAGACAAAAACCCTTGTCTTTCTTCAGTAACTTGGACTAATTAATATTAAAGACAGTAAACATGTATGAGTCACCAAGTTTTAATCTAGTTGAGTAGCTCAGTTGCTAAAACGCAAGAATGCTGAAATAAATCTGATGCTCAGTGATGAAGGCTGCAGGCAGCATCTAATACAGCTTTCTATATGGGGAGAGCAAATCTGTGCTGAGCAACCACTACGTTCTGCTGTAACAGAGGAAACAAACTTCATACTTTCTTAAAGGAAAACGGTTTTCTCCAGAGCTGAAGTGGCCTTTACAGTGAGGACTGGAGACAGAGACCAGCTTTGTGAAGCTGGCAGCAGCAGTGAGATATGAGGCTTCTAAGCACAACAAGCAGCTTCACCAGTGACAGCAGATAACAACTTATACAGTACATGCACAGTACACAGCATATGTATGATATGACAGCAGCTACAGAACCCGCCATCATGTTTGGGACAATGATGCACGTTGTCTTTTATTCGTACCTGTGTTCCATACTTGTAAACAAACAATTCACATATGATTAATTTAGAGGCGATTTTTTTTTAACAAGCAAATCAGGAGTAAGTTTAATATGAATCTCAGCTGTTTCTTGGTTGTATTGTGTTTCCTGAAATAGTGTGAAAAGACTTGGAACAGGCTTTAAGATACATTTTGTCTCACTTAGTGGGTGTGTCAGAGGTGTTATCCAATCAGCAGCGTATATATATATATATATATATCCTCGCCACATTAAAACCGGTAACGTATGAGCTTCTCAGCTGCCATAGTTACACTGTTTGCACAACAGGGTGTTAAATGCCCCATTGTTTGCATTTAAATAAATAATTTGCTAAGCTTTGTGCGAGCTGAACGTGCTCCTAATGTTTCTAAACGCCTCACAATTTCTTTTTCTGCTGCCATCCTGCAGTTACATCATCAGTGAAGACAAGCTGAGGCCAAAACACCCCCACCACCATATTTCCTTCCTTTTTCTTTCCTTCCTTTGCTCTTCCACAACATGCTCTTGCCATCGCTGAGGTTCATCTTGGTCTCTCAATCTGCCAGCTCTTTCAAATACATCTCAGCACAATTTCACCTGGCCACACCATTTCTGTGACTTACTGCTGGTTTGCAGGCAGTGTAGCCTCTGCATTTCCGTTAAAGAAGTCTTCAACACTGACGCATCCACGCCTGCCTCCTAATCAGTGTTTCTGCGCTGTTGCATTGGGGATTATTCGTCATTAAAGTGAGAATTGCTCTGCCATCAGCAGTGGAGGTATTTCTTGACCCAGCAGTCCCTTTGGGATTATTGAGCTCCCAGTTACATTCCTCTGGTGGATGATGTTCCAGACAGTTGATTTGGTTAATCTGAAGGGTCAGTCGATGTCTCTCACTGTTTTATTATTCTTTTTCAGTCTCATAATGCCTTCTTTTGACTTTCAATAACACAACTCTGGTCCTAATGTAGAAAAATGGCAATTTACCGACTACAAAAATGATCAAAAATTTGAAATTCAAAAAGCTTTTCAGAGGAACGGAAATATGACAAAAATATACATCAAAGTGCTGCCAAAGAAACGGGATGAGGCTGTTTCATAACACAGAACTGTTTGTTTTAAATACTAGAAGGCAGTTTTTTATTGATTTTAATATTTTCTGATATTTATTAGCTATTTATTATTTGCATTCTTTTTTTCATTCATAAGGCAGCTGGGCCTAGCATTGTTAATGCCCAGCTGCCTGGTCTGTGATTAAACGACATTTGATTTCTTTTGTTTTGTTTTTTTGGCACAGCATTGTTTTGAATACAAGTACTGTCTTTCTTATTACTTGAAAGCTCTATCCCAAGCTTTTTCAAGAAACAAAAAATGGTTTAGATACGGTTCACTGGTTTATTTTTTTGCTGTGGTACTGAAATTTATAATGGTCAATAATTTAGATTTCAAACCCTAACTGGTGGCAGGCTAACAGAAATATTCATATTTTCAATTTACCAGGCTGGTGAAGTTTCCAACAGTTTTAGTATTTGGGGACAAAAACTGATAACAAAGTAGCTCTTGACCCTAACTCCGGTGTTGTCTGTGGAAAGGCTCAACAGCACATGTACGTAATCATAAACTTAGAAGGTTCTATGTTGACACCTCTTTTATGGAAATGTTTCACTCCTGTTTTACTGAGCCTGTTTTATTTCGTTCCTTTATCTGCTTGTTTGAGTTACTTCCCCTAAAAAACAGAAACGGTTTGGAGGAGACTGTGATAGCGTGCAGTAAAATCACTGGCACTGACCTTTTCTGTATTATACAGAGACAGAGCAATAAAAAAAAAAAAAGAAGCCCAGTCAGTCCTCGCTGACAGCAGTCATCTCTTGTTCAGTGAGCACAAGTTGCTCCCATCTGGTCGCAGATACTCTCTGTCTAGGCCCCGGACCAACAGACTGTCCCTTTTACCAATGTCCTTTTGAACAGTATTACGTGATTCTTTTGTCTAGTGTGTGGTTTGGAGTGGATGTGGCAATTATGCACTCCGGTGTTTTTGTTTACTGCTGTTTACTGTGGGACAAATTGTCCCTCAGGGATAATAGACATTACCTAACTATCTACAGTCGTCCTCAAATGTATTCATAACCTTCCATTAAAGAAAAAGCAGCATTCACAATAGTCACTCAAATAACTAGAAACTGAAAAAAGTATTAATAAATTAAAAAAAAAAAAACTAAATTATAATTTAGTGAAATAAGGCATTGCTTTGAATTGTGGTTGAAAAGAATAATTAAAAAACAAACAAACAAAAACAGTCCCGAATAAATTAGAGCACTTTGCTGATGAGCAGTGGGCCAAAATCCAAACACCTGTCAACAGGAGCAGAAGTCTGACTGAGCGTTACAGAAAACATTTGATGGCAGCGATTGGCTCAAAGGGTTGTTCAACTAAATATTAGTTTACGGGTCCCATCATGCTTTTGTTTTTTTTGCTGTTTTTAAAAAATATATATTTCTGTTGAACCACAATTAAAAAGCAATGTCATGATTTTCATAAAATGTTTATTTATTATTACTTTTGTCAATTTCAACTTATTTCAGTGACAGATGGTTTTGGAGGCTATGAATACATTTGAGGACGACTGTGCCTCACCTACAAAAATAATATATCACATTTGCATTTGAACCCAATCATAAAACAAACTTAAACCAAATAAAACACTATCAGAAAAACATAAACAACATTCAGCAGACACCAGCCCTCCACTGAACAATACTAAAAAAAAGAGTGCAGACCCCTGATCCAACTATTTGTCTCATTTATTTCAGTGCTTGTCAAGAGAACAACAGTAGAAAACTCATCTATGACATGGCTCAGTCCAAAATCAGTCCCTATTTATTATGCAGCATTGTGCAAAATACAGTGAATAGGGAGTGACATTTTATTTGTGAGCAAATTCTGCAAAACATACAATAAAACTGTCCTCTTACAAAATTCCAAATTGGAATGAAAAAATGATTGTCCATGCTATATATACATATACCACCGTCCGAAATCTCAATTGACCACTCATTATGAAATGGTGACCTATCATTATAGAAATGGGGCACAAGGGTGATAGCGGGTGCAGGGCAGGACTGTGACAACAAGATTATACCGTGTGTGTGTGTCTGTTTGTGCAAAAACTACACATTAAAATAGATCCCACAGACACACATAATCTCAACACACCCACACACATCCTCTGACACACTGACTCATTCACTCACACACCCTCCCACACTCACTCACACAGTAATACAAAGCCTCACCTCCCAGCAGTGATGAGCCCTATGTCTTGTCCAGCGCAGATATCCTCCAGAATAAAAGCTTCATCACATGTGGACATGTTAATGTGGGTCAAGTTGGGTTTGCACACATCCAGCCAGTAGGGAGTATGCTGACCGGTGGACAGCTGAAGAATGTCGGTTATCAGCGCCGTCACGCACAGGCCGAAGATGTGGACGCCTGCCAAAAAAGATGCATTTGCGACGGGGTGTACTGGCGTTATACATCGTGTGATATTGTGCAACTGCAATTCGGCTTTTGTGTTTATCGCCTCATTTCAATGTCTTTAATTCCGTGTAATGGAATTGGTGTTTAATGCAAGGAAATGCATTTCTTTCTGGATGGTTGGAAGCTTCCCTGAAGCAACTGGGAAAGAGGCTAATTTTTATCACTCTTTTACTGTCCAGTTTAATAAAGTACGTGCATGAAGTATTACTGCGGCAAAAACTGAACAAATGAGGCATGGGGAGGTTGCCTGCCAGATGTGGAGTCAGTTTTTTGGAATATTTTGTTACAAGTGGGGCAGATCACAGAGTTTTTAAACTGATCAATATTGGCACTAACTTATCCTTGACTTCCATCTGCTGCCACACAGATGTCAGAAAGGTTTAATGCAAATTGCTGTACTTGTATAAAGCGTACCAGCTCTGGCCAGAGGACGTTAAGCATCATGAAAGTCTCTATCATGATGCCCGTTGCTAGCGAAACTCCCACAATGCTCTCTGCTTGCCAACACAGAACTTCCTGTCTTCGTAGAGACCGTTTTCTCCAGGTCACTACAGTAAGAGGAAACCAGGTACTACAGCTGATGTACAGGATACAAGTTTTTGCCGTCTTTTGAGGCCTGTAGCACCAGAGTCCATCCTGCCCTCTAAAGGCCACATTTCAGACAAAGTACCTTACCACGTCTGTAACATTCAGAAAGAGCTTGAATGCAGAAATGCAATTCTTCTTCAGTTGTTAAGCATATACAGTGTATTGATTCCAATAACTTGAATGTACTTAAGGCTGTGTATTATCTAATAAAATGGTCTCCTTTTTGTTTTAGGAGACACTAAATCTCAAAAGACTCAGATCAGATTGGGGGCAAAGAAACCTGATTGGGATGTATGAACCAGCATGTGTGCACTGTGTACGGTAAGCAGCTTGCATGTGTGAAACTAGCAAAGCGAGTTTCTTTTTAATTATACTTTTTACACAATAGTCATGTTTTTCAATTTCCTGACACACAGTGCCCCATCTCCCCCCTCTCTGCTGAAAGGGTTACATTTTTCTATCACTCAAACTCTCACTCTGGAGTAGAAAAAAATGGAAGGAGTTTCAAAACACATTTCAGATCACCGAGGTTCCCAAAGAAATAAATGATTGACTCACATTTGTACATAGAGAAACATGGAAACTAGGCATTGTTCTGTTTGTACCTTATACACCATATTTCTTTCACTCAGTTCCATTTGCCATCACTTTTACTTCATTTCATTAAAGGAAATTGAAAATGATGTTTCTGTTGCTGCTGCCTTTTATCACATATTTGTTTGTGTGTCCAAATTTCTTGCAGCCACTGAAAAATCTATAGAAAATCAGCTGTGAATACAATGCGTGTGTCCTCCCACCTATGAAGCGTACAGCCCTGCGAATGTAGGAGTTGAAATTACAGCCTGCAGCGTTGATGTTGGCCTCAGTCTGTGTGGCTGACGACCTCCTGGACAGATAGCAGTACAAGATGGCCTCGCCTATTAAAATCTGCACACACAAGAACAAAGAAAAGAGTGTAGTAATTTTTTTTAACAAAATTTCCAGAGAAAGACAAGAGAAAATGTGAATTACCATGAATAAAATGTGAATGAAAGTAAACCACCACAGAAGGACAAAACCTCAACCGTAACTCCACCCTTTAAGCTGTGGAAAACCTTTTCAGTTTGATCCTGGTCTTACATTGAGAAAGCTTGCTGTTTCCTCAACATTTCACACAGATGTGTTGTTTACATCTGTTCTATCTTTAGTGCAGCGCAGGCTTGGATGAAAGGTAAGTCACATGCGTCATATATATGATGACGTCTGTTTGCTTTTGTTGATTCTGCAACCTCTCCACCTCAGCTTAGTATTTGAACAATATTTCAGTTTTCAACGTTTGATTTTTCATGCACACATAGAAAATGAGCATAATAATGATTGGACACTAATTACTAGAGTGGGCTGAGATGTAACAATGACACACACTTTCAGACTGTGCTTTCTTAGCCGCCTTCACCTTGGAGATCCCTGTGCTGGGATCAGACTATATCTGTTAATAAAATGCAACTTTGCATGGCAATATGAGTGAGTAACCTGGAGAAGTTTTGGACAGAATGGTGTGCCACAGTCCTGCGGTGCAGCAACAATGCTGCAGACAACTATCGGTCTTCTGTGCAGACTTATGGTAAATGTATACACAAGGCCTGATATTAGCTTATTTCAGATGTGTCAAATAGTGAGCTGGCTGTTGAGTAACATGATGGAGAAGATTCAATAGCAGTGAAGTGGTTTGCACTGTTGCTGATGCTGCAAAGGTTCTGGGTTCATAAATTGCTGTTGGGCTGTGGCCTCTTCTGTGTGGAATTTGCATTTCCTGCCTGTGTCTGGTGCATCAGCTTCCTTCCACAGTTTGAAGACAAATTTTTGTTTCTAATTTGGCTGTGGGGATGAGCAAGAATGGTCATTTGTCTATTTGCACCCTGAGACCTTCAGCAGAACAAGCAGGTAGACGGACGGACAAGTTTAAACTATAACGTAAATACTGTATCTTGTTCACAAGTCCTAATATCTAAAAACATATATACAGTGCAATTAGGAAAACCAGTATATATATATTTGATCTCCAAAATCCATTATTAGTCTGCGTGTTTTGAAGCATTGGAATTAAAGTTTAGCAGAAATTTCTTTTCAGACTGTCAGAAGTTGGACAGAATTCTGAACCGAGAATTTAAAGCATTTCATTGCTTAGATGTTTTTTCTACTATCTCCCACTACACCACCTTGATTTGAAAAAAGAAAAAGTCATTACAATGAGCAATTTGACTCCACAGATGGCAGTTGGTTCGAAAGAATTCTAGTCATTGTGGCTTTTTCCATTAAATGTTAGCGTAGCATGGAGACAGCTTCGTGCTTTAACTTCTCCCAGCACGGTCAGACTCCCACAACATTATGGACACTTTTTTAAATCTGCAACATGTAGGAGATTAGCTGTGGGAAGATTTGCTGTCCCAGTTAAAATTCACTGACTGCATTTGTCTTCATTTTTATGTAAAAAAGAAAGCGCAAAGAGCACTTACTCTTCCTACTGGTCAGTCAGAGAAGGAATATTCAGTCACCTTTAGGGTTTATTCGCGTTCACAACGTGTTGATAGTAACTGCTTCTGTCAGTGTGGGTCACTCCTACACAGCCCCTCAAAGAAATCGGTGTGCAGATAACTCTGTGAGGTCCAGATTGGAGGCTGAAGAGGTGAAGGTTTACTTACAGTGACAGTGGGAGCGGCGAAGGCCAGGCTGAAGAGCAGAGGCAGTGGGCAGACTTCCTGTCGGGGCAGGATGTAGGGCAGCGACAGACTGCGGTCATTACAAGTGTACCCAGAATGCACCGGCTGGAAAATATCCGTCAGCTCCAGGAAATAAAGACTGACAACAGAGGAGGCCAGGATGGGGAGCTGTAGCAAGGAATACAAAATAAATAAGAAAACAGTTTAAATCATATTGTAATACCAGCATTATCACAGCAACACATAGATAAACACTTCTTTTTAACATTTTTTTTTTTTTTTGAGCGTGTGTGAGTTACAGTTTCTCTTGCGTTTATGCACAATTCCTCTGCAATAGGTAAAAAACGCAATCTGGCTTGTTTGTATTTCTTTAAACCAATCAAAGTCAACGTGGGCGGAGCAAAACAAAGGATGCGGCTTCGTTGTTCCCTCAAAATAGTGACTGGTTGAATTGTTTTGATGGAATATTTGCATGCAAGAAAACCAACACTATCATAAAAATGGATAATCCACTGGAATGAAAATAGCAGGGCTGTCTTTGTGCACAATCCAAATCCCCGGCAAAATTACATTTTTTTTTATGTGGAATAATACTGCTTGGAGATTGTTGTTGTTGTTTCCCTGGATGAAGCTGACTGAAATGAGCAGTCACTTACACCTGCATCCTATATCCAGTGAGTCACACTACTCCCTACCTGACAAACAAAACAATCCATTTAACCGTTACAGTGTTCCAAAGATGAAACGTCTTAGAGCTGAATATTTTAAGAAAATGAGGAGAGGGTAGAGGATACAGGTGGAGATAGACAGGATTGTCACATCTGATGACAAAGAGTGCAGGTACAACCAAATCATGTGCTGGTGCAACGTTTAAACTGCCCAAACACAAATGCAAGCCATTGAAGAGCTGTGCACCTTATATATTTTGAGAGGGTTTTGAGCTTTTATATCCATCTGTATGTCCCACAACACACTGCCCGCAGACTAGGAATACCTATTGTGTGGAAAGCCGTCCATTAAACGGGAAACTCAGGTAAGAAAAGTGTTGTACCTCTTCTAAGGCAGGATAAGGTTAGAACTGTACTGCTGTTTTTTACTGTTTTCATGCCAGCCTCAAGAAGAAAAAGATCCCACACACCGCTCTTGCTCAGCATCACAATTTATTGATCATACTGTTGTTTTGGCCTCTCTAAACCTTTATCAAGACTGTGGACCAGAAAGGCGAAAATGTTGGTACGATCAATAAACTATGATGCTGAGCAAGAGGTGTGTGGGATCTTTCTTTCTTGAAACTAGGGCAATACCTTCCGGTGCAACTGCATCTGACACAGAAAAACACAGATTTCATGCTAAAATAAGACAAGTGGTTCCCTGTGATCCTCAGGAGTTGAGGACTGGCCTTTGGGTTTGCACCTGTCACCATCTTTGGGTGTAGTTAGTAAAATGGAGGAACAAGGAGGAACGAGCAAGAGTCAAGAACCGTGAACAAATCAGTCAAGGAAAAAATGTCTCTAAACATGCACATCTTAAACCCTCTTAAAGTCCTGACATGGAACAATAGATGGTAACCGAATGAAGTGAGTGCACCCATGCCAGCAGTGTTTAGACCTCTAACTGGAGTCAGTACACTAATGCAGGTTTCTCACAATGACATGCTGGTGTTTAGCAGGGATGATGTTTACCAAGTCTGCCATCTTAGTTTAGCATGTTTGCATTGCTAATATTTGCTAATCATCACTAAACAGAAAGTACAACTGAGGCTAAAGTTCGAGAAAATTCTGAAGATATAAACCAAAGTGTTGAAAAAGCTGACATTTTAACCTGATGAAGGCGCTAGGTGTAAAGTTACGGGATCTGCACTTCATCCCCAGTGGGGCATTAATATGCATACAAGATACAACAGCAATCCATCCAATGGCTGCTAACAAATTTTACATCACACAGAAAACTCTTCTTCTGACTTGTATGAGTTAAAGGATCACTTAGTATTCCCGGATGGAGAGATCTAATGCAGTTAAAAAAAAGCGTCTAATTTCGGTTTAATGTTGATCAAACTCAAAAAACAAGCTGTAAAAATCATTCATGCAAACATCATGTTTTGAAAAGCCACAGTTTGATGTAATTCCATATCTTACAGAACCTTTTAGGTGAAGAACATAAAGCTTGCAAGACCCACTGAGCCACAACAGACATACTGACAGGAGTTGAGTAACATTAAAGGTTTTCTCAGCTCACTTCAGCACATGGAAGAGTTGAAGTGTGAAGCATTTCTGTTCTGGCTTCAGTGTTTTAGGCATAGTGACATCAAATTTTAATCTACACCACTCATAAATATGTGAAATCTGATCTGAATCATATTTGTCATATCAGAGGAACTCTGACTACACAATGTGTGACTTCTTTCATAAAAGGAAACTCTCAGCCTTAGCTCAACCCAGCTACATCTACACAACCGCTCAGCCACAACATTAAAATCATCTCATGGATATTATAATAGAGGAGAGGAGGTGGGCATCAGAAGATCGGAGGTTACGAGCGGGGGGGTGTAGTGGTGGAGCAGGCTGGTGAGATAGGAGGGGGCCTGGTTATGGAGGGCTTTGTGGGTGAGGAGGAGGATTGTAAAATGGATACGTTCTTTGATGGGGAGCCAGTGTAGGTTTTGGAGGACGGGGGTGATGTGGTCACCGGAGCGGGTGTGGGTGAGCAGGCGGACGGCAGAGTTCTGGATATATTGTAGTTTGTTGAGCTGTTTGGTGAGAAGGCCGTAGAAGATGCTATTGCACTAATCGAGTGATAAAAGCATGGATCAGGGTTTCAGCGGTGGAGACGGTGAGCGATGGGCGCAGATGGGCAATGTTTTTTAGGTGGAAGAATTATGTAGCTTCCCCTCATGCTGCCAAAGAGGCTCTGATCCATTGGACCACTGACATGTGACCTCTGGGGCGGGGACCTCCATGGCTTGCTTTTTCTGGCTTATCTCGCAGATGTTCAGTCAGACTGGGATCTGGTGTGTTTGCAGGTCTGGTCAACACACTGAGGTCTTTGTGCCTGAGTAGCTTTTGTTGTTTGTGCTTGTTCTGCTTGGTTAGGTTGCAGGTTTTCTGGAGTGCCTTTTTCATGGGGGGCTTGGGGAGCTTAAATGTTTAGGTGGTTGCTATATGTCAAAATAACATCCACATGGGTGCCAGGACCCAAGGTTTCCCACAGAACATAACGAGACAGTCAGTGTTATTCCCTTCACGTGTCAGTGGTTTTAATGTTGTGGCTGATTGGTGTACATGCAGTGATCGGCAGAGGTGAATGGTTTGGAGTTTTTCTTGTTGTTGTTTTCCCACAGACTGGCAGTGTGTAGCCAGTCAGCCCCTTCGACAGCCAGACAGTCAAGAGCAATGACACACCTCTCATGTTTGTCAGGTTAGCGCACACAGACACAAAGACACACAGCTGCAGTGCAGATAGAGGATTATGAAAACCCAACCGAATGGAAAAAATGGGCCCGAAAGCCAGAAATCTCTGCAACAAAGCCAAATATTCACACTTACACAGTCACTGTATTGCATTGCCATGAGCTGAACAAATTATGCTTTTTGCACTTTAATCTGTGTCATAGTTCATGTTTAAGATGATGTCAGCGTGGAAAATCATTAGCATCCAACAAATATGAATCAGTGTTGGCATCTGGAAATGGCTCCCACTCTTGTTTAGGAAATATTGATCATTTTACCCAGACATTTAACACTGTGTGAAACCCAGACTCCTAGAAATGGTGTTTTATAATCAAGACATAGACAGGGATTCAGCTACCCACTCTCTGTTTGCTTTGCTGGAGTTGTGGGACCGACACAGGAGCACATACTGGATAATGCGCTGTGTACACAATCCATTTAACTAAGTAGTACATTAAGAACAGCCTTCCTCTTTTATTCAAATGTTTCTCCTCTATTGACATATTTTGTTTTCAATAGCATTGGGTAGCTCTTAACGGTCCTAATATTTTACATGTATTACATTTTAGAAACTACCACGATCCTGTCTTGCCTGTTGTAGTATTTTATGCTACTTTATTTTGTTTTACAAGTTGATTTTACAAGTCTTATTCTGTCTTGATATTCGCATGTCATTTTGTTGCTGCCTGAGTGATAACATGTACAGCGCTATGGTCAACACAGGTTGGTCAATAATCATAGGATAGTCCATGCAGACTATTTATTAGATTCAGTAAAAGAAAAGAAATACAGACAGTGACGTGTCTGGAACATCATGTAGCAACATGGTAATATTAAAAACAAAAGATTTTTTATCTAGTTCCTTGCTGTCTGGATTGTCTTGACAGAACATTATGTGTGTCCGTTATGTTCCACACACCCAAATGTCATTGTTGTACTTTCATCCTGACACAAGTTAATTACTACTTTATCCGAATAACCTTGTGTAACAACCCCGAGGCAGTACAGCAAAGTTGTTAGTTTGCTGTTTTAAATGCAAAATACTAATTGTGTCCTCCTACCCTTGAAAAGTGTGTTATATTAACTCTAACATAGCTGCATGTAGAGCTGAAAAGACTCGTTGGTTCACCAATTAGCTGATCAAAGGACAATTAATCAAAAACAAAATCAAAAGCGCAAAATTCTTTTTGGCTCTGGCTGCTAAAATATTCAAATTGCTGCTTCTCTCTGTTTTGCATCATTTTAAAATGAATATCTTTTTTTTGCATGGCGCCTTTTTCTGACATTTTATTGAGTAAATAATAAAATATAAAAATGACAGCAACACCAAGAAACTGCACATTAATCACTGGCAGCAGTGAAAGCTGCATGATTTCTTGAATATTAGCACACTCTTTCCTTGACACCCACAAAGATGCCCTTTGATAATCCTGAGCAGTATGTCGTGTTTCCTTACAAGCTGCAAAATGATGGATACTGCCTGAACATAGCAGATTCTGGAGTTACAGGCTGCGTCGAGCCTTGTTTCCCTGCTGTTCAAATTACCCACTACAAGATCTGCCTTTTCGCCTGAAGCACCTGCATTTCTGACTGCCAGACCTTTACAAAGACTTGTTACTGACTGAAACACTTTCCCCAGCCTGTGAGCCTGGATCACCCACCAGGGTTGCTACAAGTTTCTTGTGATCCCGAGAAATACCCATGAACAAATCTTTACTGTCGTACAAGATGACCAAACGACTTATTTAAAAGTTTGCACGGCAGGGAGTCTAATAAAACCTCCTCGTGAAGACATACACTTGATCTGGTAATGTGATAACATGAGTCTACGGTCAAGCTGGCGGCTTTGGAAGGCTATAATATGGTGCTTTGAGCTGAATGCTAGTATCAGCGTGGAAAAGTCCTCCAAATTATGTATCTGTAGGGCTCCAAACTACCTTTTTTGCTGGTAACACGTAACATGGATGCACCTCCCCAACTGGTAGGAATGTTAGGGTTTAGCTAGCAAAGGGTCACCTTGACAAAGACTTCTGTTGGGGTCCATATTATCTGGCCAGTGCTCATCTACTCTAAACAAGCCGGACTACTTAACCTGTGGTCCTTTTGCAAAGTGTCCACACTGTTTTTGTTACAAAAGTCACATGTTCACAGTTTTAAATTGATTGCTGTTGATTGATAGCACTGCAGATTCTTAAGCAGTTAAACAAAATTTGCATCCTTTCACCCACTCCTTTTTTTGATACAACATAGTAGTAATTAATCTTGCATTTTGATTTGGATCGTCTTATTTTGCATACCCTAGTTAGTTTAGCACTGATGCAATGCAAAACTAGGACCGAACTAGGTGTCAGCTGGACGTCGTTTTGGTTCTTGAAGTCATTTCAGCTCTCATCCAAGACTTATGTGACCTAAAGAGTAAACTCACACCTTGAGTCATGTGAATCTCGAGTCATTAACGAGCCCTGATTCATTCAGGTTTCAAGTCATTGACAAGTTCTGAGTAAGAAGCAACCTAAATGTGGCAGCAGTCTGTTGGAACTGAGTAACTCCCTGGATGAACGGTGAAACGTCTCCAAGGACCAAAAATAAGTCCTATAGCCTTCTACTTTGAGAGATTCACAATCACAGTGCTGATGTTGAGCAAGCAAGATGTTTGCCATGTTCACCCTCCTAGTTTAGTGGGTCTGGAGATCGATGGGATACACTTGAGACTGACGGAAATTTTTTCAGTGAACGATGAACTGAACTAAAAAAAAAAAAAAACAAAAACCATGAACCCAAGTGCCATTCATCAGCACAGGCTTTGCTTCCAGCTGAGTCTCCCCCTTTAGTAATTTCTTTTTCAATCTTTTCTCAATTAGAAAAATGGCCCTGTGGGTAACGTTTGTGTGACATAGATTCAGTGGGTTTTTGTTGTGGGAAGGAAGCGACATTGGTACCAGCATGAAGCCACAGATATTGTGAAGTGCATTCCAACAAGGGTGATGAAGCGACTATAAACAGCCAGAAAGTGTCCAGATGCACCCAAATTTCAGTACAACAGCTATCTAAACTTGGGCACGATTCTCGCTGCCCCTGAAAAGCAAACAAAATCTCCAATCACACAAGGATAAAATGGTGTCTCTCTGTCTTTTCTCATCACTGTGGAGTGATTCTCGTTTCGCTCGTCCATTATGTTCTTTGGCGTTCCCTCAAAATAGTGATGGGTGAAATTGTTGCATGTGCATGCAGGGAGACGAGCACTGTGATTAAATAGATAATCCACTGCAAAAACCCTTGGCAAAACTTTAGTGTGTTAGGTTGCTGCTCTGAGGTTATTGTTTCTGAAGAAAACGCTAACATAAAGACAGTAGAGGGAAGGACAAGGCAGCACTGGAGACACCAGACCCCTTTTAAAATGAGTGTTTCAAACTAACATGTTAGAAGTTACTTAAAAACTAATCGATCAAGTCGGTAACTCTCGTGTTCTGCGAGGAAACATTACTGTTTTCCTCAAAGGAGTCTGGTGGCTTTGAAAAGAGCTATATAATGCCTTCCCCAGTTTCTCATCAGAAAAAGCTGCTGGCAAGGTGAAGCAGTGAAAAAAATCTAAATATAGAGTACACTAAAAATGATATTGATGTGTTATGGTGAGCCTTATTTTTTTTTTTACGTTTTTATGCTGCCCCTTTTGAAAGCAGTACGTTGCTTAGCTTCCATTCCATCGTAGTGAATGGTTAAGTTGTGTAGGTAACCTAGATGTACAATTAAAGCAGGACTATGAAGCATGTGAATGTACTAGTGCTCGGCTGGTGGGAGTGGTTTAGCACCGAGAGCACGGTGATGCTTCTTTTTTTTTTTAACTTTTCTAGACTTACATCTTCAGTATGTTTAAGGTAGTGCAATACAAGCTTTCACTTTATCAAAGAAAAAAATAGTATTTGATCAGTTAAGTTTTTAATTTTATAGATTATAACACTCATTCGATGATTTGATGATTAGCTTAAGAGCAGAATCATTTTTGTGTTTATTCCAGGTGAGAGATGAAACAAATCCATCATGTGTGGGTGGGTTTAAAAAACAGTTTGATGAGTGTGAGTCAGTAATACCTGCAGTAACGCCTGCTTCCTGCCCTAAGGAGCTGCTCAGCCACCTACGACAATTCCAATAGTCTTTGAAACTCCAGCTGTACCCTTCATAGTTGTCATGTCTTCGAGGAAAGAGTCACATTTGTTCTTTTAAATCAGTATTAACACAACATATTACATGCTGGGTAGTAACTAGAGCACAGTTCCAACACTGCGATCTCCTGCCTGTAGTTAGAAAACATTAACATCGACAGCAAAGCAAAAGGTGGTGTGTTGCACACAAGTGTGACAAACAACGACAGACTTGGTACAGATGGTGCTAATGGACTAAAATGTGGTGTTAATGAAAAGAAATTGAGGTTTTTAATTTATTAGCTTCATGTCCTACACCTCTGAACCTTTACTGCCTTTTTCAGACATCGGACATGGAACTCTGCCGGCTTCATCAATCCGTTTAAGAGACGGCATTCTAGTCATTTAGACATAAGTCGGTACACTCACATTATACGTCATTCATACAAGATCAGACAATACACCAAGAGAGCTATAATTCACAATAATGCAATAACAGACGAAATCTCATAGCAGCTGATCAAACTGTCCAAACGACTAACAGCCCAGTTAATTCTGACTTCTTAAACCAAAAGTGAAAGCGACTCAACAGGACTCAACCTGAGGATGACAGAGATGAAACCAAATATTTACTGCATCTGATAAACTGTGACTCTGTGTGACAGCTCACCTGTCTGATGTGAAGACATGTAGATCTACACGGTGTGACCTGCTGTTAGATTGTTCTCCATGTTGGGGATAATTTATAATTATTACTGATTAAATAATTGCTGTTGCTCTGTGCCTAAATGTTCCCAACTTCCTCTCTTTGGAGAAGCTCATATGGATCCTGCTGCTGTGTGACGCGACAGGTATTGAATATGTTCCAAGGAAATAGTCCTAAACAGCTGGAAGCAACAAACTTCCGCCCGTGGTAATGTCTTGTGGGGGGATAAAAACTCAACTTACATTCATTATTGAGGAGTTTCATTAATAAAGTGTCTGTTAGTGTATGTTCTGGTGGCAGTAAAGTTTTATTATTTTGGACGTTTCATCTTGTAGCTTAATGGGTTTGAAATTGTAGAGCAACATAATCGAGAACGGTGTGCTGCGATTAAGGCACACAAACTCTGTACTCGTCGTTCTCTGTGATGTTTTTGGAAAAATGTCGGTGCTGAAAGGTGAAAAAAGTCTCCATTGATGTCACAGTGCAGTTTAGACTTGTGCCGAAAGCAACGTAGAAATTTACTTTGTCCGACCAGGTAAGACTGCCGCCGCAAAAGTCACCAGGGTGCACATTCACATGAAGCCTGCACATTTAGTTGGCGTCAGATCAAGAGGGTTAATGTATGAAAGGGGTATAAATGTCACTTCCTTTCAGATTAACAGAGATTTCAGTTCACGCCAGTCCAAACAGATCAAACTAGATTCTCTCCCTCTCTTTAAGCTCCTATATCACAGCTAAGTGCACAGCTCTTCACATCCCAAGATATGTCAAGGTCAGTATTAAAGCTTCATCCATTATTTATTCAGTCCCTGGGGGGGCTGTAGAACGAGCACATTGTAAGCATAAGCAACAGAAACACAGCGTTGACATTTTATCACCTTATGACACTGATATGGCAAACCTGCCAGCAGACTGTCTTTCGGCTCTGTTTTGGTCACGATTATCTCCTGAGAAAAACGATCTGGTTAAATGCTCCGCTACATCCAGCAGCTACTTGCTTTCCGCATCTATCTGCTGTTTCCTGCTGAGTAGGTGGTGTACAGGGGGTTTATCAGACATTTGATGCTGAAAACAGCCGCCTGGAGCTGCTTCTGCTGGAAACACGGTTTAAAAGAGCTGAGTTTGAAGGCAGTAAAACCAAAACAATGAGCTAATCCAGGTTTATTAGTACGAGGAGCACCGAGCACACTGTGCATGGTAATTTGATCAAATGTTAACAAAACAACAATCAGTTCAGCTTTAATAGAATATAGAAATGTATTTTCTTTGAGTTTTGGTTGTGATATATGATTCATCAGGTCAGGGAGTGTCTAAGTGATACAGTAGCCTGTTTTTTCTAGTGTACATTTAAATACTTGCTGGTGCTTAAGTGAAGTGATGTTTGCAATTCTCATTTACTAAATCAAACCTGCCTCTTGCTCCAGCATGTGTTCCTTCATCTCGATAAGAGAGTGTTTTTGTGTCTTTCACCTGTATTTTTTCAAAAAGTTACTTAGATACTTGTAAGATTGTGATATCATCTGTATGTCAGGTCAAGTCTAAGATAAATCATGGGAGGTGTAGTTGTTGAATGCTAACAATCACATTTTTATTCTACTTCATTCTTCCTTTTTTTTTGTTTTTAAATTAAGTAGAGCTTAAATTTAACTGCCCACTAATGCCATAGATTCCAATATAATTTATAAAATGGATCTCAGGATCAGGTCTAAGCTTTTCAGAAAAGAGCAAGATAAGAAATCCTTTCTGGCAGAATCTATTGAAAACTGAAAGCCAGTGGGAAGCCGTCCTGGAAGTGGGGCAGCACTTTGGCTCTGTGTTTCACAGCTTCAGTTTATTTCATGCCAAACAGATGTGTGCACCTACAAGCCTAGAGAAGAGCCTTAATTAATATAGCAGACTTCCCCCGGTGTTATCAAGGTCACTCACAAAATCTCTGCCATTTCAGTCTTGTTGAATGATCATGTTTGGGTTTGTCCAGAGGGGAGACATTTTACTGATACAGATTCAGGGTCCTCAAACCTTTCAGCTGAACTGTATGCAATGGTTCAAAGCTAAGAGATTTGTCCTTTTGACCTCTTTAAACTGCGCTTTAATCAGGAAGACATTCTGTGAGTACAAAATGTTTCCTGTGTGCAATTTGAATAAAGGAGGTGTTCTTAGATCTTACCTCACTGGCTACTGACATTAGGGCTGCATATATATAATTCCAGCATTGACATCTTGATGTACGCATGTGCAGTAGTCACATTGCAGGAAGCACAATGTGACATATCGCAAATTAATGAAATGCATAATGTTACAACTTTTTTGTCTGCTTAATACGAAAACAGCATCTTGCATGTATCCAGTTTTCTATGACTTATCTACAGCAGAAATCTGTCTTGGATGCACAGAAGAAAAAAAAAGAAGATTTGGTTGCAAACAAAAATGCTACTCAGTGGTATTGAAATGTTTTAGCTATATAAAGGGTTATTTTGACAAAAAAAAAAACAGGTACTCTGTCAACAGTGTCTTGGAGTTGTTGCCACCATGCACGGCAAAATTACTATTTAAATCAGATGCAAATGCTATCCAAAGCAGAAAAACCGCTGCAGGTGCCTTTGCCATTGTTACACCATGTGAGAAAGGTTCAGAGAGAAGTCACTGATGCGATAACTTTTCACCGTATGAAAGACATGGTATCAATTACCACAGCTAACAAAGACAGTTTCAAAACCGTGACAAGCAGTATGTAATTCCATCACACATATTTTTTTATTAAGTCAGCATTAAGAGTGTACGAAAACTGCACAAGCTCAAACAGAGCTGTCAAAGTGGAATAATATTACGCAGCTACAGCGGACTTGTAATCCAGCCAGATCACGTAGCCCTACACAAGTCTAACTGTCCACTTTATTAATGAGAACTTTCAAATGAAAATGAGCTTTTTGCATTTTTCCCCCAGACAATCATATAAGCAAGAACATCGCAGTAAGGATGAGAGAAGCTGCTTGAGGTCTGAATGAGAGACTGTACAACAACAGACAGTGAACAGGGTGAAGACTGCCAACCTGAACAAGTGGACCAGAATGCAGTGCCTGGGCCACAGACTGCATGTTGCATTTAGTCAGTTATACGAAGCTGTTTTTTTGTGTGGCAATACATACTGCAGAAAAACACAATATTGCAATGGCGTTTTGTTTTAATAATGTGCAGCCCCAGTCTTAAGATGGGTCTTCATCACAGACATTTTCAGGTTAAGTTTGAAAGTCCTGTAAGCGTTCTAGTCCTCAGCTGCATCGGTGTCTGTCTTTTCAAATAAAAGGTGTAGATTTTAGCAGGTTGATTCAGCTGCACTGTTCAGCGTCAGTGGAATATTCATGACACTGCCACATCAGGAATGTAACACTCACAGCGATGATGTAGCACTCCTGACACTGAACTACTCCCACCACTAGCCCGATACTTTGTTAGCAGTGAGTAAAGACACTGTGCTGCATAGTTATCAGCCTATTGCCCTGATTTACTGCCCTAAAACCACACACCTGCTGGAGCTGCAGGAGGGAACACAGTTCACAGATGTACACACTGGCATTATCGCCCTTTGTATCACGTGCTCGATCAGCGATATGAATCCAGGTGTAGTAAATGACATCACATCTTTCCTTTAAGCCTCCAGGGTGCACTATATCATGCATGTGCGTAGTGAATACATGATGATCATTTTAAAGGCCCATCAGACAAAGCCTTCGAGGATACTGTTCACAGAGGAAAGCAGGCTGCAGTGAGGATGTTTTCCTCCTCTTAACGTCTGTAGCCCTGAACACACAGATACAAAAATACACCCCATTCAGAGGGCCATGTTGCCTAGCAGCCAGTTAGTGGGTAGGATGGTGTGACAGTGTGTGAGATAGAAAATGTAGGAGACACAGAGATCCTCTGTCGGGGAAAAGAAGGAGAAAAGAGCAGAAATTCTGATCTATTCTGAATGCTTAAAGCTAAAAGCAAGCAAAAAATTCTGCCCCATCACCCGAATCTAACAAATACTGATGTGCAATTCCGTTTTCTCGCCAGACTTCACAATAATCTTGATTCTGGAAAAAAAGAGGCCAAGCTGAAACTATCAGCAACCACGCGCTCTGTTTACAGGCAACATTTCAAGAAAAGCACCGAATCAGCAAAAACGTTGTGCAAACGGGCTTTTCCTCATTAGTCGGTCATCTATAATTCAGACAATATACAGCTCTGCCTATAGCTTGGTGGGATCATAGTTTGACTTAGTTTGGAAAGACTGGTTTGGAAATGTGCACAAACTGTTGAAAAAGGCAGAGGAGCACTCGCTAACACCTCGCACTACAAAGACATAGCAAGATACTTGTGTTACACAGAAGGAAGCAAATATAGATCATGGAGCAGAAAAATATCAACAGGCTGGAAAACTGGGTGCGTGAGCGGCGTGGAGTGGGAGCACTGTGGCGTGGAGTGGTTGTTTTCTACACTGGACTGTCAGAGTTCTCTCTACACTCCATCCCACTGATGCCTTTAGATTCAGCTCCACTGGAACCGTTGTGTCCTACAGCCACAAAAAAGCACAACAACAAATTTCCGAGGCTGACTTGGTGGACAAGCAGCCACTGAGTATACGACTCTCTGCTGCTGTTTTTGCACATTCATGAAGTCATTCAGCTCAGGATTCAAACTGAAATGATTGGCTGAATAATCAATTTATTTTCAAGTCCTTCATGTAAAAATGCCAAACATTCTGTGATTTTCTTTTTTATGTGTGACGTTAAACTGAACATTTTAAAGACTGCATCTGTTGAAAATGTTCCTCCCACAGTCCAAGAAACATGTTGAGGTTAATTGGTGAGTCTAAATTGTCCGTAGGTGTGAGTGTGATTGGTTGTCTGTCTCTAAGTGTGGCCCTGTGATAGGGTGTCCCCTGCCTTCGCCCTGAGTCAGCTGGGATAGGCTCCAGCCCCCCCATGACTCGAGTGAGGAATAAGCAGTGTATAGATAATGGCTGCATGGATGTTGTGTTTTTATATGCTACAAGAGATATGAAAGAAATAAGCAGTCAGCAGCAGACTTTGCAATCATGACGTTGGATCTAATAGTCTCAATTAACACTTTTTCTGCACCGTATATGAGTCATTCCCACTGTGGGATTTACTGCCCTTTTTCATGAAAGACATTCTGACATGTCACAGTAAGAAAAAAAATCACAGGTGTAAATGTATTCTTAGTATTTTGAAGAAAATCTGAATTAGTTTTAGTCAGATTTGAGTTATTTTCTTACTGTTCGTTGCAGTCAATGAAAACTAAAAGACTGCCACCTCCTGTGAAAACCTATGACCTTGGTCATGTGGTGTTTCTTACATGCTCTGAGAGATATCATGAGGGAAACAAGCAGTCAACAGCAGGGCAGCAGTGTCAGCACCCACAGGCCTCCCCTGGTGGACACGAAGTCGGCAACAACCGTCAGCTTTCCTTGTGAAATGGGCTTCGCAACCTAAAAACACCCAGTGTCTCGTGTCCCCACCACCTCCATCTAAGCAACGCACTCTTGGCAGCCTGCTTCGAGGGCTGGGTTGATGTTGGGCTGCATGGAGATGTCGGTGTGGGGTTCCTAGCCAGACATACCAGGTCCAGACCACTCTCAACCTTAACCTCAGTGCAGTGCAGCAGCCTTGCCCGCTTCACCTTCTGTGCACCTATTGGTTTTATTTGCTTTCTTAATTTAATGGGTGCCAAGGTGACATCATCCCCTCTTTTTTTATTGTTGAGTGTATGTCTATTCAGTTCTGTAAGTTCTTTATTGTTGTGTTCACATTAAGTTTCCTAACAGCGTACCTTGAAGAACGGGCAAAAATTTTTCAAGGTGCACCGGTAACGTCATGTCTCAAAGCATTTTTTATTCCTGTCTATCACACACTGCTTGAAGTCATCTGTGGCTGCCTCCCAACTTAGCTGCTAGCTGTTAGCATAGCCTACGCCGCTGTGAAAGTAGCTAATGTCCTGATTTGTGGTGATGGTTGTGTGTCTTCTTCAGTTTTTGCAGCTTGTGTCTCTGCTGGAGTGACGTGTCTGTCAGTTAGAGCAGTTTGCTGCAGGTAGTCTGTCTTCAGAGAGATGTTGCTGTATTCTAGATAGCATTAGCAACAGGCTAAGAGCCACAGCAAACCTCTCAGTGAGAACAGTGATAGAAATTGGTTTTACTTTTTTTTACTGTTTTTTTTTTTTTTATTGTTTACAGACAGCATTTGCGCAGTGAAGCAGCTCTGGTGAATTCAAGGAGCTGTGTTTGGAAGATGAGGTAGCAGATGTTGAAGTTGTAATTAACACTGCAGTCTTACACAACCATGCTCAGTTTGCCCGTAAAGCGGAAAATGCCTGAATAAGTCACTTCTTTGTGTCAGTACAACTTATTTGCTGACGGTGCTAGGCTAAGGCTAACACTGAGAGGTTTGCTGTGGCTCTTAGCCTGTTGCTAATGCTATCTACAAGGTGTTTATAAATAGCAAAAGTTCCAGGACTGGTGTCACAAAAGATAGATTTCATACCCAAACTACAAACTACCAGCTTTCCCCTTCAGACGATCAACCAGCACGTCAACAAGGAGATTCTGCGGCGTTTGTTTTATTCAGTGCGCGAGAAAAGGCCAGAGTTGTGGCAGGACAAGTCGTGGCTGCTTCACCATGACAACACACCTGCTCACGATGCCCTGAGCATCCCACAGTTCCTGGCTGAGAAGAACATCTCCGTGCTGGAGCAACCTCCCTACTCACCCCACCTGGCTCCATGGGAGTTTTTCCTCTTCCCCAAGCTCAAGGGGGTCATCAAGGGGACCCGTTTTGAAGACGTGGACGACATCAAGATGGCTGTGACGACGGAGCTGCAGAGGATCCTGGAAGAATCCTTCCAGGAGTGGCAGAGAATGCTGGGAAAGTGTGTTAGACTCCAGGGGGATTACTTTGAAGGGGAAAACTTGTAGTTTGTAGTTTGGGTTTAAGATATTTATTTTGTGACACCAGTCCTGGAACTTTTCTGACACACCTTGTAGAGTACAGCAACGTCTTTCTAAAGAAAGAATAACTGTACTGCACTCTGCTCTCACTAACAGACACGTCTCTCTAGCAGAGACACAAGCTGCAAAAACTGAACAAGAAGCACAACCATCCCCACAAATCAGGACATTAGCTACTTTCACAGTGACTTAGGCTACACTGACGGCTAGCAGCTAAATTGGGAGGCAGTCACAGATGACTTCAAGCAGGGTGTGATAGACAGAAATAAAAAGTGCTTTGAGACACGACCTTACCGGACAATAAAAGTGATAGAGTAATGGAAGACAAACAAAACAGAGAAGAAGAGCAGACAGAACTGCAGGAGACAAAATGTTCAATGACAATAAATCAATCTCACAGTAAACAGGAGAGCAGCCTACGTATCACTTTGACGTCATTGCACCTTTTTCTATTGTACATATGCAGTCATAGTACAGAAATCCTTATTAGTGAAGTACGCTACTTATAAATGACAGGATCCCTGCAACCATGTGGTGTTAATATATAACATTTAATGTATCTCGACCCCAAATGTTAGTTATCAGTCTTTCTTGATTATCAATAATTGATATTGGTATCAGCCAAGAAAAAAGCCTATCAGCCGATCCCCAGTCTGACCTCAGCATTAAGCACCTGAGATTCTTGTCCATCATGCCACACTGTCAGTGAGGCGTCTGATTGGTCCCAAACTCATTCTGCAGCAGCACAATGAACCCAAACATCCAGCCAGAGCCATGAAGAACTATGTTCAGGCCCAGGAAGAACAAGGAGTCCTGCAGCAGATGGTCTGACACCATGAAGAGACAGAAGACACAGAGGCAGCCTAAATCCCAAAAAGAAGAACTGTGGCACATTGTCCAAACAAACTACGTGCCGAGGAGTTTAAAAAACGGTCTACAAGTGCATAGGCTATTTTTCATGGGTTTCAATGAGTTAATTAACAAATAGAAATGATTCATGCCATTATGTTTGAAAGCATCCTCAGTGTTGTCATTAATGTGGGTTGTCTGGTAATCCAGGTATGTGTTAATATGTAAACGGGGTATAATGTTGGTCTGTGCCACAGCATGATCGGTCACCATTTTTTTCTCTTTGATGTTGTAGCAAGACTATTCAAATTCCACACCTGACTGTGCCTGTAGAGTCTGAGCAGTAGCAAGACTCAATACAAGATTTTCAATTATCCTGTTTACCATTTAATCTGCAAGAAAATGGGATTTTTCTGCTGCTCCTCAGCCCACAATTTTGAGAGAACAAAAAAAAAGGCTACAATTGAGTGAAGAAGAAAAGAGTGAAAACGTTCTGTCTGCGACAAACGCATAAAGATTAGGCTCATTAAAGTGTAAGGTTAACTGAGGAAATACTGCACAATGCATATCATTTCACACCGCCTGTCACTGAGTACGCAGTGATACAGAATATACTGCCACTGTGTTCTACTCTCACAGTACTACAGATTTAGGTTAAATCCAAACAAAGAAAACCCGAACCGGCCACTACTACTACGATTACTACTACGACTACTACTCCACTTCATGCTAATACCATCGTTATTAATAATAATGATCATTTTAAATGCTGAAAGGAGTGCACACAGTCGAGCCTACAGGAAGGCTGTTCACAGTCTGGGGGCGTATGAACTAAATGCAGCATGACTGTCGGCTTCAGTCCAAGGGAGAGGAACAATTACTGTGATAGAGTCAGAGGAACACAGTGATCTGTCAGGGGCAGACTAAAACCAAAACCTGTGGCCATTAATGTCTTACCACTGATGATTAAATGGACATCGAGTCTACAGTGCATTAGTGCGGCATGAGATTTGGACTCGCTCCACTGTTCTCTGTCAAGGTGTTTTGACTGATGCATGACACATGAGTGATATTTAGGTGCTCGAGATATTTGCACGTATTGGGACAAGCTGTACAAATCTTTGCACAAAACTGTCGTATGCACGAGGAATCACAATAACCAGTGGAGACTGCAGAGTCACTGGCTGCAAAAACAACTGGGTACACAGGGATGAGGTGAATACAGATTTTCAGCATCACTGCTATCAAACTGCACAGCTTTCTTGATAGCAGGATTACAGCCTGTCTGGCTCGCTGTTATGCGGCACATCAACAGCCTTCTTCAGTGTGAATCCAGAATGATAACTTAATATGTATTTGCATCATTAGCTTTTCCTGACTGTGTGATTGATCGCTCCACCTGACTGCAGCTACAGCTAGATGTGTCTGAGAAAGAGCTGCCAAATGTCTGACTGACATCTGTCAGCAGCAGAAACCCACTCTGAGCTGTTCACACTTACAAACCAGCCCTACAGCAGAAACAGCCTGGCTGAGCAGGAGCACTGATTCACCAGCTACACTGTAAAACGAAACGTTTTCTGACTAGTTTCAGACTGCAACTTTCTGGACAATTTACTGTTATTTCACAGTGTCCCTGTCTTGTTAAATTACACATAATAGCTGGTGAAATCACAGAAGAAAACTATGAATTTACATGTCACTGTATAAAAACAGGCCAAAACTGTAAATGCCACCCAAAAAAAAAAAAATCATTAATATTTCCCCTTTTCCAGTATGGGACTGTAAATTTACTCCGTTTGTGCTGTTTGAATTAGCTAAGAAATATAATTATTGTACAGATATTTAGTGTTATTAAAAGAAAAAATATGTATATTAAGGACTAAAAAAATGTATTTTTTTAAGTGTCATTTGACAGATTTGCCTTGTTTTATTTAAAAACAGATATCTACTAAAGTTATAGATTTTTTTTTTGTATTTGTTGACTATTAAAAAAAATAGGCCAAAACTGTACATTTTTACATTTACAGTGTGTATTTGAAAGAACAATTGTTATTATTATGATTATTATGATTATTATTATTATCAGTTAATAATGATTAAAAAATGGCAAAACATTTCTTAAATGTTATGTTGACTGTAAAAAAAAAAAAAAAAAAAAAGACACCAGAACTGTACATAATGTTGATATCAACGATCAGTATTTTTAAAAATAGTCATTTGTTGTTTGACAGTGTCAGGCTGCAGAATGCTATTTTACTATTTTTTTCCCTGTTTTGCAGAATAACAGATAACCAGTAAAATCCCAGTAAAAACTGTATTAATGTACTTGTTAACCATCATAAAAACAATGTAAATAACATCTACTTTTTAAAAAATCTAGGTTTTTACACATGGTAATTCCTTCTTTTACAGTGTGTGACTGTAAAATTGCACCATTTCTTTTATATTTGCTGCAATTTTATACATTTTTTTGCTTTCAGTGCAGTTTTTAGACTTTACAGTATTCCACAGTTTTTATTTTCAAAATTTAAAAATAAAATCAAAATTTATTAAATTTCCACTGTTTTTTTTCTGTAATTTTTTTTAACGGATTTATTTTTATTTATTTTTTTACTTTTTTACAGTGTACAAGGACAGTTGGACATTGTAAACTGATAGACAGATTGATAGAAAGATAAATAGCTGGATTGATTGATTGATTGATTGATTGATTGATGGATTGATTGATTGACTGATTGATTGACTGAGTGGTATTCACCTCTACAAAGTAAAAGCACGGCAGCAGAGTGACGCTGTCCTTGGTCTCCTTCCCGCCTTTCAGCCGCTCCTTGGCACGAGACATCACGAGCGGCCGGTGGTCTCCCCCGGTACCGGGAGACAGGGAGCTGTATCTGATTCCCGTCGTAATTTTGGCGAAATTCCGGCCGAGCCCTCGGTCTCTGCCCACTAACGGTGGTCCTCCATCGCCCGGCGAGGTGAGCTGGAGGTGTCGGTGCCCGCTAACAAGAATTCGTCCGCTGTCGCCCCTAAACTGCGGTTTGCGGGCTTCAAAAAACGGTGCCAGCGGCGGACTGCGGCCGCTGTCTGCTCCGAAGCTGTCCGCCCTGTGAGCTCACGTCGGCCTTCATCCTGGGAGCGTGTCCGGTGTGTGGAGAGCAGAGCGGTCCTCCAGTCAGTGTCCCCTCAGCAGCCCCGGGCACCTCGGCTCATCTCACCCACTCACTGCCTCACTCAGCTCGGCTCCGCTGCAGCAGGTGACCGCGGTAAGCTGGCAGCAGCCACCAACGACTACCGGCAGGATTTTCAAAATAAACGCCGTTCAAGCACTTTTGAAATATTATACAATTAAGTCATATTTTCAAGCAAAAGTTCTACTTGAAGATGTAAAAGTTTGAAAATGTATGCTGAAAATCAGTTTTATGATGCCCTGCGATTATTCTAAACTTGAAGTTGTAAAGTTTTAGTTTTAATTTTTATGTTATATCGTATTTATACTATTTTATACTTTTTAAAAAATGACACCATTTGGCAGGATTTACAAAATAAACGCCCTTTACGCTACATCACAGCACTTTTTACATAATATACTATCAATTTTATGTTATGCTGTACTATCATATTACACTATAATAAATTATTTTCAAACAGTAGTTCCACTTGAAATTTTTAAATTTGAAAATAGATGATGAAAATCTATTTGATCACGCTTTGTGATTATTGTAAACTTGAAGGTGCAAAGTTTTAATTTTAATTGTTATTGTTATTCTGTATTTATACATTTTTATACTTAAAAAACAATCTACTTGCAACATTTGTTGTTTTTTCTTGTACCTTCACTTTGTGCTTCTTCCAACATTAATTGCACCCTATTTTTCTTACGTGTAATATGTGTGCATTACTGGATAACTTGAATTTACTTAAATAAAGTATCTATCTATCTATCTATCTATCTATCTATCTATCTATCTATCTATCTATCTATCTATCTATCTATCTATCTATCTATCTGTTAAGAATATAAAGACGTTTACCTCTACCGTTCCAACTACGATTTAGCCTCCTATCCTTACAAGTCAGTAAGAGTTTAACCTAAGTGCCGCCTCACATGTAACTAGCAAATAGTCATCTAGCTCAAATTCTACACAACCATGCCATGGGAGCCTACATGTATACAGTTGGTCATATAGAAAATGCATAAATATGTTTTTATGTTTGGTCCTGATTTGCTGCCAAGTCCTTTTTTTTCACAATGCTGGTGTTGCAGCAAATTGTACACAGATTAGAACATTAATTAGTCCATTGGTATTTATCGCAGAGATTATTCAATCAGTACAATTAATTTCACTTTGATTTGGCCAAAAAGTAAAGTAATATCCTTCATTATGGGACCGTGTCAGATCTGAATGCATTTCTAATGTGCAGCTGTCAAATAAGCGACAGCATTGATTTGTAAAATAAATATATCACCTCACATGATGACTAGTTTTCTACCAGCATTCCCTTTTTTGCAGTAGCAGCGCTTTTAACTACCATCAAATTTTAGGTCCTTCACAGCCCTCCATAAACAAGGTCCAAAAACATGTTGAGGGTAACTGGTGATTTTAAATGGTGTGAATGTGAGTGAGCTAGGTCGTCTGTCTCAGCTGGGATAGGCTCCAGCCCCCCACGACCCTCGTGAGGATTAAGCGGTGTATAGGTAATGGATGGATGGACAACCCTCCATTATAACAATTTGTTCTTTTGATTGAAGTAGGCAGCACATGATTGGTTGATTTCGTGCAGAAGAAGAATCACATCATGCACACTTTTATGCCAGCACAAAGGCTACAGAAGGAAGTTAACAAAGAAAGTTGATAACCACCGTTGTGATACCTGTGACCTCTGACTGGGGTTTTAGATGTTGTGGAGCCGACTCTAAACTTCCTTTACAGTGCACAAACTGACCACGCACATGAATTAAAACAGCTGTGTTGTGAATTCTACGTTATTTTCTTCTAAAATAGTTGCTCAGAGAGAAAGTTAGAAGCAGTAGAAAGTTCTGGTCGTGTAACTCATTTTGGTTTAAGCTGCTATGCTCTGAGCTGTCAGTAACAGGTGCAGAGAGAGTTTTCTTCCTTAAGGTTGACGTGGACGACAGCAGCTCGTTGGTTATCAAAGCGAAACAGGGTTTAAACAGTTAACAATGTTTGCAGTATTTTGAGCTGTAACATTGACAAAATGTTTCATGAATTTTCTGCAAAATGGCCACAATATGGGACCTTTAATGTTTCTGTGCAATCTTTAGAATATTTATTTTAGCAAGCCATTCCTAAGTTGTGTGTCTTTTATTTTGGTGGTAGAATTAGCTGTACTACCAATGTGACAACATCTGGTCTTTTCAGGCTAATGTTTGCTAACTTGACATAAATCAGCAGGTGCCAGGCGGCGGAGAGGAAAACTAACAAGAGGTCTCACTCTGCACCTGTTATCTCAATATACTACAGTTTCTTTTCTTCAGTTACACCCCCAAAGTATTCACATCCTTTCCAAATTGTAATTTATGTTACATGATTTCTTCAGTTCACTTCACAGATTCTTGCAGGAACTTCATAGACCTGAACCTTCATGAGGAAGCAACAGTGTAGAATTACGTCTGACGATTTAAAATAGGTACACAGATGAGTTTTTAAGGTTTTCATCAGTGGCCAGAGAGCATTTGACCATTTCTTGACCACTTTTGCTGTATGTTTCAGATCATTGTCCTGTTGGAAGATCTGATGCTGCTCAAGGCCAAACTGTCTGAGGTTTTCCTCCACCGTTTTTTTAGTTTTTATTTTTTTAAAGATATCTGTGAATATCCTCATTCATCCAGGTCATGATTATTCTGGTAGATTAATCGTAGCAACTGGATTTGCTTGAGTTCCTTGAAGACCTTTCCCCTCTCATCCAAGAGGCTTTATCAGTTCTGACTGACTGGTTGGGAGTTCCAGATACTTATATCCTTGAAGAGCCAGATATTAAGATATTTTTGGCTTTATTTGATAGGACACAGAGAGAGAGAGACAGGAAAGTGAGGGGAGAAGAATGGAGGAAGGACCTGCAGCAAAGGGTCATGAGCGGGACTCGATCCCATGATGGCTGCATTGGGGACTGTAGCCCCTATACATGGGACGCCAGCTCAACCAGGTGAGATATTGCGGCACTTCCTCCACAATTTTATTGCCGTCCCCTTCCATCATGATGCTGTTAACTTCGACAAGTGGTCCATCAGCTGAAAAACACCCCCAAAGCTTTCCCACCACCATCATTGATCATGGGGTGGTCATTTTGTTCACCAAACGGAAGCCTTGCCTCTGCGTCCAGACAAATCTGTTTTCATCTCATCCAGTGACAGAACTGATGATCAAAAGCTTTCTTCTTTGTCCAGGTGAGCCTTTGCAAAGTATAGGCAAGCTTTTGTGTACCTGTTTTGGAGAAGTGGAGTCCTCCTTGGTGGGTGAAAGAAAGTAGAAGGAGTTAATCCAGATAAAACTATCCCTAAGGTCAAGCATGATGGGAATGTGATACTTTGGGGGTGTTTTTCAGCCAGTAGACCAGGTAACCTTGTCAAAGTAAACAGCATTGTTAAAAAGAAAGAGTACAACATTCAGATTCTTGAGGAAAACATTAGACAGTCAGCAGAAAAACTTGACCTTGGGTAGCACTGGGTCTTCCAATATCAACACTTTGGAGTCCAGACCTCAATCCCATTCAGAATCTGTTGAGGAATAAAAGACTTACTGTTTTGTTTTAGTTTATTTTTTTAAAACGTGTATGACATTTCCAACCAAATGAAAGCTACTGCTCATATGAAATTCACCATCAATCAAAATTTGCCATTGGGATGAATGATTTTAGGGTTAAGTGCAGTTGCTCACTAGACATTTACTTCTAGCAGCACCACCAGTACATCGTTAACAGTGGGTCCCAAATATTTTGGTTTGTGACATCTTAAATATTCGGTTGTGACTCCTGATCACAGGTTTTAACCTCAGAATAGAGCTGGATATTAAATCTTATCCTTAACTCAGGCAAACTTTTTGTACATTTAACATGTGTTTGTCTCATTTTAAGTCAGTCAGATGAATGCTTTTAAAAACACATGAGACTATCAAAAAAGTACTGTTTACCTGTGGAATTCAGGTATCACATGGCATCATATGAGGAGAGTTGATAGTTGAGTTTTCAGTGTTTTACACTTAAAATAATAGAAAAAGGCCACTTAAGTTTCAGGCAGGATTCTAGTGATTGTTCTTACAGGTTTCATCTGTGTTAATATTAAAACTTTTTGCTTTTATTTTAAATTATGTTTCCTTGTGAGTGGCTTTATGAACAAGACCAGAGACCTCCAGTGACTCTGCCTCTCTTCCTTCACCTCCATCACATCATCACACCGACTTAACAACAATGCATCCTAACCCTAAAAGATTATTATCATCTTTTGCATACCTCAAGCTGTTTACACGTGCTATGTCATTTTGCGAGCTCTCGGGAGGATAATTTGCACATTCTCACGCATTTTAAATATTTCTGTTGCTTTTTATAACTTTCAGTTCTTTAGATTTGCGACACTTGCTGTGTATTAATTTGCGACTCTCGCTTTTAAAAGAAAAAAAATTGAGCATTTACTGTTATGCAACAAAACACCAATTCCTCGTATGTGACTCCTGCTGTTGGATTTGTCTGATTCTTTTCGCCTAATTGCGGCCCTGAAATGTTTTAATCCAGGTTAAAAACATGTAAAGCACAATGCAAATATTGAAACGGTTTTATATAAATTAAANACCCAAAGAGAACCCACACTGCATGGGGAGAACATGGAGACTCCACGCAGAAAGATCCCAGGTGTCCTCACCGGGATGCAAACTAGCAACCTTCTTGCTGCGAGGCAACGATGCTAACCACCGAGCCACCTTGCAGCCTGTTTTGTTTTTTTATTGTCAGATTTTTTCAGATTTAGTTGTTAATCTGATGGCAGCCAAGTGTGTCTGAACGAACACCCTGGTCACTTGTCCATAAGAGTCAGCCCGGCAATCTTACCACATCACACCTTGTTACATTTCTGTATCACTTTCAAAACAGCACAAGTCTGAATGAAGTGTCACATTAACAGATAGCCACATGCATGAAACACTACTTTGAGCTGTGTGAAATGATGTCGGGAAGGATTTTTCCACATTTCAGTGTTAATACTCACTTAAAAATGTTACAGAGAGCAAAAGACACAGTTTGTGTGCCTGAATCACAACAACACCTTTCTCAGTCAGTTTGCTTGACGGTTTCAAATCTATTCGGCTACAAAACGAAATGTTCATAATATTAAAACTTTACACAACAAAAACAATTGATTAATGATACTTACCAATAATGAACATAATCCAAGTTTTTCCCCACAAGACAGGAGCTGTGGTTTGTTGCTTCCGGCTGTTTAGGACTCTTTCCTTTGAGGTTATTAAATACCTGCAGCATCAGACAGCACCAGGATCCACAAACGTCTCAGAGGAGAGAGACGTGAACACATTTGTACATGTCTTCACATCAGACACACAGAATCACACTTTAGTTTGTTGCTTCCAGCTGTTTGGGACTATTTCCTCTGAGTTTATCAAATATCTGCAGCATCGGATAGCAGCAGGATCTACAAACATCGACACACATTTACTTTGTTTATCATTTATAGTTAGTTATAATTATTCCGGACATGGAGACAGGATCGATCAGGATCAAACAGCAGGTAAAATTGTGGATGCTTGTTTATCTCAGACAGATGTAATGTCACAGAGTCAGTTTATCAGCTACAGTTTAACATTTTGTTCCATCACATTGTTCTCAGGCTGAATCCTGAACTGTTATTTTCACTGTTTTAGAAATCAGAACTAAACTTGGCTGTTAGTTATTTGAACACTTGGATTCACTTCTGTTCGTTCAGGTTTAGTCTCTTCTTTCATTATCGTGTTAGCAGATGAATGAGGCAGCAATGTTTCATATCTCATGTCTGATAACAGCTTTGTAGAGGTTTATGGAGCGGGACCTGATCTGGAACTTCATGGAACTTCTACAGTTTCACTATCAAAGACTCCCTTTAGTGAAGTTCCAAGTTTTTACCTTGTTAACATGTTTCTTTTGTTGGAGTGAAAATAAGCAGCCAACACCTTAACCAACTGCAGATGATGGTCTCAAAAACCCAGATTTAGACTTTGGGAGGAAGAAACCTAAGAATCCAGTTCGACCTCTCTGCGTATGCTGCTCCAAGGCTTAACAGACATGAGACGTATGAGGCCGACCCTGTCGCAGTCTGGCACCTGGA
>NW_007578188.1:103273-103979 GCF_000690725.1 Stegastes partitus
GATAACTGAGACATTATGAGAAGAAACGCTCCTCACAGTCTGTTTCCAGAGTCCGGCTGTAATTAGCTTCCCAACACTTGACTCTCCTCTGCTCCTCTGTGATCTCTGCTACCACCCTCTGACAGCTGACCAGCTTTCTGTCGGCGATTTGTCACATCAGCGATCTACAAGCTGAAGCTTGCACTGGTGTGAAAGGTCATTTAGTAAATAAAGCGAGAGAAGAAGAGCGAGACTGACCTGTGGTCTGATCTTCATAATGTCCTCATGGCACACACTGAGTCGCTGTGTCCTGATCTGTCTCCACTGTTTTCCTCTTTCTTCTCTCCGCCGCTCCGTCGTCACTTATAGATTCTGGGCCAGCAAAACCATGCCAGTCCAATAGGGGATAATGCTCTCTCTCTCTCTTTGTCTCTCTCTGACTTAGAGAAATTCAGATGTTTCGACACTGATGCCAAGTCATCATAGACTCCATCCATCAAGGCTGCAGGATGATGCTGGTTGGAGGGTTCTGTTCAACTTGGAGTGAGTTGGTTCTAGAGGAAGCTCCTTTCAGACATGCACTCTGCTGTTAATCTGACGGTTGTGAATCAGTTTAGAAGCAGACGTTTGACTTTACTGGTGTGATAACGGCAGGAGCTGAAGACTCTACCTTTGCGACCTATCCTTGCTTAGTTTGTCCTTAACATGCTGTTTTTGTTTTCTTTTG
>NW_007578188.1:104315-108025 GCF_000690725.1 Stegastes partitus
AGGATCCACAAACGTCTCAGAGGAGAGAGACGTGAACACATTTGTACATGTCTTCACATCAGACACACAGAATCACACTTTAGTTTGTTGCTTCCAGCTGTTTGGGACTATTTCCTCTGAGTTTATCAAATATCTGCAGCATCGGATAGCAGCAGGATCTACAAACATCGACACACATTTACTTTGTTTATCATTTATAGTTAGTTATAATTATTCCGGACATGGAGACAGGATCGATCAGGATCTAACAGCAGGTCAAGCTGTGGACGCTTGTTTATCTCAGACAGATGTAATGTCACAGAGTCAGTTTATCAGCTACAGTTTAACATTTTGTTCCATCACATTGTTCTCAGGCTGAATCCTGAACTGTTATTTTCACTGTTTTAGAAATCAGAACTAAACTTGGCTGTTAGTTATTTGAACACTTGGATTCACTTCTGTTCGTTCAGGTTTAGTCTCTTCTTTCATTATCGTGTTAGCAGATGAATGAGGCAGCAATGTTTCATATCTCATGTCTGATAACAGCTTTGTAGAGGTTTATGGAGCGGGACCTGATCTGGAACTTCATGGAACTTCTACAGTTTCACTATCAAAGACTCCCTTTAGTGAAGTTCCAAGTTTTTACCTTGTTAACATGTTTCTTTTGTTGGAGTGAAAATAAGCAGCCAACACCTTAACCAACTGCAGATGATGGTCTCAAAAACCCAGATTTAGACTTTGGGAGGAAGAAACCTAAGAATCCAGTTCGACCTCTCTGCGTATGCTGCTCCAAGGCTTAACAGACATGAGACGTATGAGGCCGACCCTGTCGCAGTCTGGCACCTGGACGGATACAGATTATCACCTCCAAGTTCCTCCAG
Source organism: Stegastes partitus (assembly GCF_000690725.1). NCBI lineage: Eukaryota > Metazoa > Chordata > Actinopteri > Pomacentridae > Stegastes > Stegastes partitus. The sequence continues at coordinate 105,176 of NW_007578188.1, forward strand.
GAGTGTTCGGTTTAGCAGTGAGCTGTTCTAAGGTGAGACAAGGCTGCTGATCAGTACAGTAACTTGGTGCTGACGCTGTGCAGAACTTTTCCTGTGCTCTGTTTCCTGTCCACTCAGGATCTGTTGAAGATGTGTTCAGCTCTAAACACTGAGGAGTGGGTCACCCTGGAGAAGATGCAGCTCAGTGAACCTCTAAAACATTTCTCATCACTCTTTGACCTGGACAAGGAACTCAATAAATCTGGTCTTTCATGACTTGAAAACAACACCAGTATTTTAACTTGAACTATAGAGCCAATTAGCTTAGCTTAGCTTAGCTAGCTTAGCTGGTTCTATTTAAATGTAACACACAGGCCTTGGGTAGGAGGAACAATAGAGGCTTTATAATAACTGTAAAGACTCTACAAATGCATTTTACTGCAAAAAAAAAGGGAAGAAGATTATTCAGTTTGATGGCAGAAAAAGCCTCCTGTGGTTCTGTCGCTGTACTTGTATAATCCAGCCTGTAAATATTGTTGTGAGAAACACATCAAATGCTCAGATAACCTTTATATTAGTCAGTCCTGTTTCTCTTTAAGTAATTTCAGTAGGAGGGGTCAGTGAACACACAAATCACAGATATTATCTAAATTATAGAAAGAAGTATGAATTTACTTGTTAAATGTAAAAAAGAAAAAAAAGAAGAAAGAAAGGCCCCAAACTGTACATAATGTCCACATCAAACATCTGTATGTTTAAAAATTATAATTTGTTCTTTCAAAGTGTGTGACCTTAAAATTAGACCGTTTTCCTGCATTTAAATCTACCAAAAATAACATTATTTTACACACATTTACATTACAGCATTCTAGGATTTCTTTAAGTATTTTTCCTGCTTGCTGCCAGATTTTCACCGGTTTTTGTTTTTTTTTGTTTTTTCTACCAGTGTACTGACACATAAGAGCCCTTTAACAACTGATAATAATGTCTTTTGCTTCTCATCCTCCTTCCTCATATCGTTTATTTAAACACACGTGCATCGTATTGACGCACCGGAACACATCCTCAGTGATGCTTCNTGTACTTGTATAATCCAGCCTGTAAATATTGTTGTGAGAAACACATCAAATGCTCAGATAACCTTTATATTAGTCAGTCCTGTTTCTCTTTAAGTAATTTCAGTAGGAGGGGTCAGTGAACACACAAATCACAGATATTATCTAGTTAAATCATAGAAAGAAGTATGAATTTACTTGTTAAATGTAAAAAAGAAAAAAATAGGAGGAAAGGCCCAAACTGTACATAATGTCCACATCAAACATCTGTATTTTTAAAAATGATAATTTGTACTGTCAGTGTGTGACCTTAAAATTACTGCATTTAAATCTGCCAAAAAAAACCCTCATTATTTTAGACGTTTACATTACAGCATTCTAGGATTTCTTTAAGTGTTTTTCCTGCACCCTTGCTGCCAGATTTTCACCGTTTTTTGTTTTGTTTATTTCTACCAGTATACTGACACATAGAGCCCTTTAACAACTAATTTTAATGTCTTTTGCTTCTCATCCTCCTTCCTCATATCGTTTATTTAAACACACGTACATCGGAACACATCCTCAGTGATGCTTCTTGGGCTCATTCAGTGTTTCTGGTCTCTCAGCATCACTGAGGTGGCCCAGCTGCTGGATCAAGCTCCGGTTTGTGTCCCGGTAGCGCTGCGCCACCCAGAGGTAGAGATGTTACAGAACAGACCAGATGCGTCAGGATACAGCTGCTAGTGAGGCTCAGGTAGATCTGAAACGTGTTGGATTGATCCCTGAAACACTGATGCTGGTCAGATGTATCAGAAAGTCAGAAAGTTTAACAAACCTGCTGACGTTCCGTTTCCTCCCTGCGTGTATGACTGAGAGCGACGTGCGTATTTACGCACAGCAGCGGCAACTTCATGAACACTGGATCTGACTGAATGATGTGTTTTTCTACACATCCGACAGATCAGCTGGTCCACACTGAATCCAGGTTTATACAGAATGATTATTTGTGTTAAAGCTTCACTGGATGGAATCATTTTTATGAGGAAAAGCTGTCAGAAAATTACACATTTCAGTGTTTAAATTGTGTTATGAGAATGTTTTAGAGGTTTTAAGGAAATTTATAGCAACTCAAATAAACCTACACTACAAGAGAAAAAAAAAACATAAATAAATTAAAACATCATGCAGCATGGGTGTCAGAAAAAAAAGTGTTAAATAATCATGGAACACAGTGACGTTCAAAAGCTGTTAAAACTGTAAAAATCACCTTAAATATCTGGAAAATCATGATTTTTTATCTCCCAGCAGATTTTCATACAGCACAAACGTGTCATTTTATGGCTACTCATTTGTTAAAGAATGAATTAATGAAAATACTGTTCTGTGGTGTGGATATTATTTACAGTTTGGGGCTTTTGTTTTGTTAAAGTCAAGACATAAGCTCATACATTGATTTTGAGATTTTACTACATATTGTCTGTAATTTAAAACAACAAAAAAAGGGAAAATGTTCTTTCAAAAGAAGGCAAATATCTGCAAAATAACAATATTGTTTGCTGATTTAAATGCAGTGATGTCATTTTATCATCAGACACCGTAAAACAACTAATAACCATTTATAAAGTAGGTAGAGATGTTTGATGTGGAGATTATTTACATTTTTGGCCTTTTTTCCCTGTAATTCTACTAGCTATTATCTGTAATTTAACACAACGTGGAAAATCTGTAGTAAATGGTTCAGAAATTTCAGTCAGAAGCTGTCAAAATAGTTTTGGTGTGACAGTTGATCTATTTGTCCAACATCACTTTGGGGATATTTCTGTCAGAGGTGATGGAA
>NW_007578188.1:108035-114509 GCF_000690725.1 Stegastes partitus
GTATGACTGAGAGCGACGTGCGTATTTACGCACAGCAGCGGCAACTTCATGAACACTGGATCTGACTGAATGATGTGTTTTTCTACACATCCGACAGATCAGCTGGTCCACACTGAATCCAGGTTTATACAGAATGATTTTTTGTGTTAAAGCTTCACTGGATGGAATCATTTTTATGAGTAAAAGCTGTCATAACAGAAAATTACAGATGTCAGTGTTTAAATTGTGTTATGAGAATGTTTTAGAGGTTTTAAGGAAATTTATAGCAACTCAAATAAACCTACACTACAAAAACAAAAACATAAATAAATTAAAACATCATGCAGCATGGGTGTCAGAAAAATGTGTTAAATAATCATGGAACACTGTGACGTTCAAAAGCTGTTAAAATTGTGAAAATCACCTTAAATATCTGGAAAATTATGATTTTTTTTTATCTCCCAGCAGATTTCCAGACAACACAAACGTGTCATTTTACGGCTACTCATTTATTAAAGAATGAATTAATGAAAATACTGTTCTGTGGTGTGGATATTATTTACAGTCTGGGGCTTTTGTTTTGTTAAAGTCAAGACGTAAACTCATATTGATTTTGAGATTTTACTAAATATTGTCTGTAATTCAAAACAGCAGAAAAAAGGGAAAATGTTCTTTCAAAAGAAGGCAAATATCTGCAAAATAACAATATTGTTTGCTGATTTAAATGCAGTGATGTCATTTTGTCATCAGACACCGTAAAACAACTAATAACCATTTACAAAGAAGGGAGAGATGTTTGATGTGGAGATTATTTACATATTTGGCCTTTTTCCCCCCTGTAATTCTACTAGCTATTATCTGTAATTTAACACAACGTGGACAATCTGTAGTAAATGGTTCATAAATTTCAGTCAGAAGCTGTCAGAATAGTTTTGGTGTGACAGTTGATCTATTTGTCCAACATCACTTTGGGGATATTTCTGTCAGAGGTGATGGAACCTCATGCACACACATGAAGAAACACGTCTATTTAAAAAAAAACAACAACAAAAAACACAAGTCATCTGACAGTATGGAGCGAGCATCTGGCGACATTCAACCTTGTGGAACGGCAACCAGCGCGCGTCCTTTGAACACCTGGATACGGAACGCGGAGCCTATAAAAGGCCGGCTCACCTTCACACGGTCCCCTTTTGCATTTTGCAAAGCGCTGACAGCAGACCTCTTTTGAGATCTCTGGTAAGCATTTACAAAGCCCTCTTTGCTGCAAAGCTAACTTTACGAAAGACAAAGAAGAAGAAGAAGAAGACGACGACGATGACCGCCCGCTGGGAGCTGCTGCTGCCGGACCTCCTCCAGCCTGCAGGTAGGACCGATGTTTACCTTGTATGTTTGTATTTCAAGGGCACTATTTGAGTTGAAATTACTGTGTAGCGATGTGGAGACATTTCTCGAAAAATGCTCAATATTTTTATCCATGAAAACAAAAATGTACACGGTTTTACGTTCAAGTTTAAGCGTGTCAAGTAATAGAACTAGCATACGGTATGTTTATATACGCAATGTGATGCTGACGGTTTCAGTGTAACTGAAGTTTACTGTACAAAATGTCCCATATAATGTAGAAATGTGCTAAAAATGCTGTAATATGTTCAGAAAAAGTAATTTAATCACAAGGGCACTATTTTAGTTGAACTTGGTGNTGTGGGAGGAAGCCAGAGAACCCAGAGGGAACCCACGCTGTACGGGGAGAACATGCAAACTCCACGCAGAAAGATCCCGGGTGTCCTCACCAGGATGCAAACTGGTGACCTTCTTGCTGCGAGGCAACGATGCTAACCACCAAGCCACCTGAAGGCGAGCGTTTGTCGCGAAACTGTCAGGTAATAAAAAACCACACTCGACATGTCTGAATAGAGAACCTGAACATTACACCTTGCAGCCTGTTTTGTTTTTTTATTGTCAGATTTTTTCAGATTTAGTTGTTAATCTGACAGCAGCCAAGTGTGTCTGATTGATGTCTGAACGTACACCCTGGTCACTTGTCCGTAAGAGTCAGCCCGGCAATCTTACCACATCAAACCTTTCAAAACGGCACACGTCTGAATGAAGTGTCACATTAACAGATAGACACATGCATGAAACACTACTTTGAGTTGTGTGAAGTGATGTCGGGAAGGATTTTTCCACAGTTCAGTATTAATACTCACTTAAAAATGTTACAGAGAGCAAAAGACACAGTTTGTGTGTCTGAATCACAACAACACCTTTCTCAGTCAGTTTGCTTGACAGTTTCAGATCTATTCGGCTACAAAACTAAATGTTCATAATATTAAAACTTTACACAACAAAAACAAACACTAACTGCCTTGATTAATGATACTCACCAATAATGAACAGAATCCAAGTTTTTCCCCACAAGACAGGAGCTGTGGTTTGTTGCTTCCGGCTGTTTAGGACTCTTTCCTTTGAGGTTATTAAATACCTGCAGCATCAGACAGCAGCAGGATCCACAAACGTCTCAGAGGAGAGAGAGGTGAACACATTTGTACACGTCTTCACATCAGACACACAGAATCACACTTTAGTTTGTTGCTTCCAGCTGTTTGGGACTATTTCCTCTGAGTTGATCAAATATCTGCAGCATCGGATAGCAGCAGGATCTACAAACATCGACACACATTTACTTTGTTAATCATTTATAGTTAGTTGTAATTATTCCGGACATGGAGACAGGATCGATCAGGATCTAACAGCAGGTCAAGCTGTGGACGCTTGTTTATCTCAGACAGATGTAATGTCACAGAGTCAGTTTATCAGCTACAATTGAACATTTTGTTACATCACATTGTTCTCAGGTTGAATCCTGAACTGTTATTTTCACTGTTTTAGAAATCAGAACTAAACTTGGCTGTTAGTTATTTGAACACTTGGATCAGCTGCTCTTCCTTCAGGTTTAGTCTCTTCTTGCATTGTCGTGTTAGCAGATGAATGAGGCAGCAATGTTGCATATCTCATGTCTGATAACAGCTTTTTAGAGGTTCATGGACCGGGACCTGATCTGGAACTTCATGGAACTTTTACAGTTTCACTATCAAAGACTCCCTCCAGTGAAGATTCAAGTTTTTACCTTGTTAACATGTTTCTTTTGGTGTTGTTTATATGTTGGAGTGAAAATAAGCAGCCAACACCTGAACCAACTGCAGATGATGGTCTCAAAAACCCAGATTTAGCCTTTGGGAGGAAGAAACCTAAGAATCCAGTTCGACCTCTCTGCATATGCTGCTCCAAGGTTTAACAGACATGAGACGTGTGAGGCCGACCCTGTCGCAGTCTGGCACCTGGACGGATACAGATTATCACCTCCAAGTTCCTCCAGGAGTGTTCGGCTTAGCAGTGAGCTGTTCTAAGGTGAGACAAGGCTGCTGGTCAGTACAGTAACTTGGTGCTGATGCTGTGCAGAACTTTTCCTGTGCTGTTTCCTGTCCGCTCTCTTCACAGACTGTCAGGATTTGTTGAAGATGTGTTCAGCTCTAAACACTGAGGAGTGGGTCACCCTGGAGGAGATGCAGCTCAGTGAACCTCTAAAACATTTCTCATCACTCTTTGACCTGGACAAGGAACTCAATAAATCTGCTCTTCCATGACTTGAAAACAACACCAGTATTTTAACTTGAACTATAGAGCCAATTAGCTTAGCTTAGCACAAGACCTCTGGTTCTATTTAAATGTAGCACATAGGCCTTGGGTAGGAGGAACAATATAGGCTTTATAATAACTGTAAAGACTCTACAAATGCATTTTACTGCAAAAAAAAGGGAAGAAGATTATTCAGTTTGATGGCAGAAAAAGCCTCCTGTGGTTCTGTCGCTGTACTTGTATAATCCAGCCTGTAAATATTGTTGTGAGAAACACATCAAATGCTCAGATAACCTTTATATTAGTCAGTCCTNTAATATATTCAGAAAAAGTTATTTAATCACAAGGGCACTATTTTAGTTGAACTTGGTGTGTAAATTTCTGGAAAACAAAATGGCGACCGAGGCATTTTTCAAAAAATGCTCAATATTTTTACCCATAAAGACAAAAATTAGTGCATGTTTAAATACACAATTAGTCTCATGCTGATGTTTTTTTGGTGAAAAATAGTTATTGCTGAGTTTTACTGTTAAAAAATGTTGTTGTACGTTAAGAAAAAGTGATTTTATTACAAGGGCACTAATTTAGTTGAATTTATTGTGTAAAGTTTTGGGAAACAAAATGGCGACCGAGGCATTTTTCAAAAAATGCTAAATATTTTTACTCATGAAGACAAAAATGTACACGGTTTTATGTTCAAGTTTAAAGCGTGTCATGTAGTTATGGCTGAATTTTACTGTACAAAATGTCCCAGGTAATGTAGAGAACGTGTTTAAAATGCTGTAATATATTCAGAAAAAATAATTTAATCACAAGGGCACTATTTTAGTTGAACTTGGTGTGTATATTTCCGGAAAACAAAATGGCAACCGAGGCATTTTTCAAAAAATGCTCAATATTTTTACTCATGAAGACAAAAATTAGTGCATGTTTAAATACACAACTGGTCTCATGCTGATGTTTTTTGGTGTAAAATAGTTATTTCTGAGTTTTACTGTAAAAAAAAGTTGTTGTATGTGAAGAAAAAGTGATTTTTATTACAAGGGCACTAGTTGAATTTATTGTGTAAATTTCTGGAAAACAAAATGGCGACCGAGGCATTTTTCAAAAAATGCTAAATATTTTTACCTAGGAAGACAAATATGTACACGGTTTTATGTCCAAGTTTAAAGCGTGTCAAGTAGTTATGGCTGGATTTTACTGTACAAAATGTCCCAGGTAATGTAGAAATGTGCTAAAAATGCTGTAATATATTCAGAAAAAGTGATTTTGTTACAAGGGCACTATTTTAGTTGAACTTGGTGTGTATATTTCCGGAAAACAAAATGGCAACCGAGGCATTTTTCAAAAAATGCTCAATATTTTTGCCCATGAAGACAACAATTAACGCATGTTTAAATACACAACTGGTCTCGTGCTGATGTTTTTTTTTAGTGTAAAATAGTTATTGCTGAGTTTTGCTATATAAAATGTTGTTGTATGTTAAGAAAAAGTGATTTTATTACAAGGGCACTATTTTAGTTGAATTTATTGTGTAAAGTTTTGGGAAACAAAATGGCGACCGAGACATTTTTCAAAAAATGCTAAATGCTTATTTTTGATCACCTTGGAGACGATGGAACTATGTGGAGTGCTGGTGTAAAGAGAACAGAAGCTGACCATGCTGTTGGTGCTTTTCAGTTCAGAGTTGATCCTGTTTGTGATCTGATGTTCACATGTTGCTTAAAACACACCGTCAGATTTGTATTTTTCTCAACTGTCGGCTGCTGTGTGAAAGTCTGTCATTTATTAACATTTAGGAGCATATCAGAGGTATTATCGTCACTCTGTGTTATGTGCATTGTGTTCTGAACGTGTGTGAGTGATCGTATGTGCGCGTCCTGCGTCGTCTCCTGCACGAGCGATGTATAACTTCTAACCTGTAGAATAATACGTGACTGCAGCGTTCACAGAAGATCACACGTTTCTGTGGTTATTTCGTTGAAAGCCCGTTGTTGTTGCACATGACTTCGGTCCCCAAGGTTTGGCGTGCGTAATTACGCATGTATCCGTGTTTGACAGCGGTGATGGAACATGTGTCATCACCTTGCAATCACTGTTCATATTGTATCATGTGAAGTAATTAGTTCTCGGTCTGGATCACTGGAGGTCCTCAGACCCTCTTTGCAAATGTCTAATTCTAAGTTCATTTGAACATGAATTCATGCAACAGTATCGATTGTGTTGTAGTGAGTTCAGTTGAAGGATGTTTTTAAACGTGGAACTGAGCAGACGCATTAATGCTGCATGTGAGTGTCTCTAAATCTGCTGTTAGACTTTACTGACTGAGGTGGGAGATATGGATGTGACTCCTTTCAGAAAAAAGCAGAATATAATCTGATTCAGGANATCGTGTGTGTGTGTGTGTGTGTGTGTGTGTGTGTGTGTGCGCGTACGTGCGTGCGTGTGTGTGTGTGTGTGTGTGTGGGGCTCTTCCAATCATATTTAATTATTCATCAAATATGAATAAATCCCTTCTGGCAACAAAGTGACAGGCTCTATAATGAAATATTAAAGGCACATGAGCGAGACACACTGTTGCTCTGCCTGACATGTTCATTCATCACCATGAACACACGCCGTAGCTTATTCTGACAAACACTCAGAGAATATGGAGAATTCCACTGGTGACGATAATCCTCTAAATTGCAATTTGCTTAAGGATGGAAAAATAATAAATCAATGTTTTAACTGATATTTCACAGATTTTCCCTCCTTTTTTAAATGACAGCTACCTTGTGAAAACGTAGAAAAAAAGTATTATTAACATTATTATCATATTATATTACAAATAATCAGCTTAATACGGCAGAAAAG
>NW_007578188.1:124267-158229 GCF_000690725.1 Stegastes partitus
TGTAATCACCACCTCCTGTAGTTTGTGCTGGCCAAATTTCAGGTGTGTACGACCTTCCCTGTAGGAAGAGATAGATTTTGAAAACGGCCAAAAATGGCCAAAAGTCAGGCAACATCACCAAAATTGTTACCAGGGTTTTTCAAAATGACGTACTTCCTGTTGGGTTTAGGGCTTGGTGCTGATTGACTTTTTGTGCGTCCTGACCTGCTACACGTGCCCAGTGAATCTTGTCAGTGTAGGTGAAACAACCTTCCGACAAGAGTCAGCTGAATGCAAAAAACACTGCGAAAATGGACAAAATGGCCACTGATCAAAATTGGACGGGCCGCCATTTCCAAACCGGGCCTCATCGGCAGAGCATTTGAAGAACTTTTAATCACCACGTCATGTAGTTTGTGCTCACCAAATTTCAGGTGTGTACGATGAACCCCCTAGGAGGAGTTCGATGTTGAAAATGGACAAAAATGGTCATTTTTGAGCGAAAATGGCCCGGCATGCTCGCCGTTTTTCCAACATGGCGGGTTTCCTGTTGTGTTTACAGAAACATGCCAATGGACGTTTTTGTGCGTCCCAAATTGTTACATATGTGTGGTGAATTTCGTAGTTCTAGGTGAAACGTAGCGCCGATGGGACTCTGTAGAAATATTTTAGGGGGCTTTAGTTGAGCTGTGTTGCATTATAGACCTTGGCCCAGCAGAATTTTTTGTTCGTGCCAACAGCTCTATATGTCTATGAAATGGCGTAGCTCTAGGGCAAACATGCTTCTGACAGGACTCCATTGAAATTTTCAAGATGGCGCTATGGAGCAATTTTTGTAGTGAGGTGTGTATTTTTCTTCCAAATTATAACATTTTTTGCCGGGTCTGATGTGTGTGGTGATTTTGGTGAGTTTTCGAGTACGTTACGGGCCTCAAAAACGCGTCTCTTTGTCACGAATAATAATAATACGAATCCGAGCAGTTCCAATAGGGTCTTCGCACCCTTTTGGGTGCTCGGACCCTAATAAATAAACACAAGGCAGTCACTCAAATAAATACATTAAATGTAGCACACACATCAACAGTTCTAACAGCTTTTTTGTTATGTATACAGGAGATGGTTGAGATATACTGTTCCATTTCAGTCTTTAGCACCAAAAAAAGTGTTTTTTTATTTGTGAATTTGCATTTGTGGATATTAAATTTAGCAACAAGTAGGATTAGATTCACTAGAAAGAATGCATCATCCTTCTTCCCATAGTCACTAAAGTAACCAAAAATGACATTTTTGTAGTACGGGGAAAAATCAGATAAAATATTATCAATTATGAATCAGTTAATGTCTTTCCAGAGTTCTTACGTGAATTCACAAGACCAGAACAATTGTGAAATAGTTTCAGGATGCAAACCGCAAAAAGAGTCTTTCACATCAATGTCATTCTTAAACTTATTCATGCGTACATTTGTAGGGTAAAACCTGTGGAGCAACTTAAAGGAGACTTCTTTAATTTTGTTAGTTAAAAGGAACTTCTGAGGTAGGGACCAGACTTCTTCCCAGTCTATATGAAAGTCATTATTCCAATAGAAAGTTGGATCTGTCGGTGACATTGATAATGGTGGAGAGAAATCAGCTGTCCTGAATAACATACGAAGGCCAGAGGGCACAACATCAAAAACTATAAAAAATTCTTTTGGGCTTATTGGAATCTTATACTTGGCAAGAAATTCTGAATAACTGTACAGTAGTGTGTCCTGATTAAAGAGCTGACTTACTGAGATAATACCATTGCTAAACCACTTGTCATAAAAAAGTGACTTGTTCTTATACACAATATCAGAATTGTTCCAAATATAACATTTCTGTGGAGAGAAGTTGTGCTTGTAAAGCAAAGCCCACGCCAACAGAGCCTGTTGATAGAAACTGGAGAGTTTAACTGGGATTTTCTGTATTTTATAGTTAAAGGGCAAAATGAATTTTAGGCCACCTAACTGTGAAAAGACAAGACGAGAAAAAATAAAATTCCAGATGGAAGTAGGGTTTTTTGATCCAATTTATTTTGAACGTGTTGTTGAGAGAGTTTAAAGTCTATGAAGTTTAAACCTCCTTTGTTGTATGAATTCAGAACTACAGATTTACGGATATAGCGACTTTTATTTTTCCATAAGAAATTATAAAGCATCTCACTCAACAGCAGAATGCAGCCAGTCCAAAGGGCTCAGTGACGCATGAGGGACCGGCTGCAGCGCGCCTGCGCAGAATCTGCCGTCAGAAGCATAGACTGTCTGTGGTCAGAAGCAGCAGCTGGCGGCGCCTGGTGGCCGAAAGCTGCAGCTGCCTCCGTCTCATTTACATTTTAGACACTGAAAATACGAATCACAACATTGCATAGAAAAAACGAAAGCAGTTTGATAAAAACCTTTATCCATGTATTCTGGTATTTCAAAACTTTTATTGGTTTGTATGAAATGTGCAGTGCAAATAAAGTTATCATTCCTATCAAATTATCCATTACATTAGTAAACAGAGCTACCTTAATGTTGGTTATGACCTGGTAATATTCTACTTCAGTGGTGCAAATCTACAACAAATTTGAAATTCACTAAATGAGGAAGAGTCAAAAGACCCTGGAGTAAACCTTGAAATCCTGGGGCCCTTGGTTAATTGCTTGCCTTAGCTGTATGACCCTATGCACTTTAATACCAAAGAGAAGACCAGACCTGAGATTTTATGTATCTGACGCTGTAATAAACATGGACTTACCTTTCTAAAGTGACTGCTGTGTTGTTGTTGTTATTGTTGATTGGAGTTTCATTGGGTTTTTTTTAAAAGAACTTTAATTAAGAAATTCAATTTTGGTGTTTGTACCGGAGTAAAGGAGGTGTACTTTTTAACAGCTGAAATGAACCTCCTGGGATCTCCTCCCTAGTGCTGGACTGAAGATTAGGTCCTTGCGTAAATGCATTTGAAGACAGTAAGTTGATGTAATAGTTGGATGAGTTTTGCTGCTGAATTGCCTTTTTTCTGATCTTGTTCCTACTATTACATTTACTTGTACATTTCTGACAGATGTGATGGACACTCACCGAGTGAGTTTTTTGCAGCACTCAGATTTTGCAGGTCCAAGTGTAGAAAGAGAACATGAAAGGGGTTGTAGGCCTTTTATAGGAGATCCGCCACACATCACTGTTCAGTTTCCAGGATGTTAAGATGATGCACCCAATCTTCTGTGTGTGACAAATGCCTGATGATCTGTACTGTCAATTTGTTTGTTTCAACAGGAGAGTTTTCCATGAGTGAGAAGAGAAGGAACTGCTCCAGATCTAAAGCATAGCACCTCATCAGTGAAGCATGGTGGTGGCAGTATAATAGTATAATGGTGTGGGCATGTATGACTGCCAGTGGAACCGGTTCTCTTATTTACTAATGACGTGACTCCTGACAAAAGCAGCAGGATGAACTCTGAAGTGTTTCAGGCAACATTATCTGCTCATATGTAGCCAAATGCTTCAGAACTCATTGGACGGTGCTTCACGGTGCAGATGGACAATGACCCGAAGCATTCTGCAAAAGTAACCAAAGAGTTTTTTAAGGCAAAGAGGTGGAATGTTCTGCAACGGCCAAGTCAATCACCTGACCTGAATTCAACTAAGAATGCATTTCATTTGCTAAAGCCAAAGCTGAAGGGAAAATGCCCGAGGAACCAGCAGGAACTGAAGACAGCAGCAGTACAGGCCTGGTAGAGCATCACCAGGGACCAAACCCAGCATCTGCTGATGTCTATGGGTTCCAGACTTCAGGCTGTCAGTGACTGCAAAGGATTTAAAACCAAATATTAAAAGTGACAATTTGATTTATGATTATGTTGGTTTGTGCAATTACTTTTGGTCCCTTAAAAAGGTGGACGGCATGTGTTGTAGTTCCTACGTTCACCTGATTTGGATGTAAATACCTTCAAATTAAAGCTAAAAGTCTGCACTTGAAGCACATCTGATTGTTTCATTTCAAACCCACTGTGGTGGTGTACAGAGCTGAGATGCTGAAAATTGTGTCAATGTCCAAATATTTATGGACCTGACTGTAAACCAGGGATGATGAAAATAAGCTGTTCTCTTCGAATCACTGAAGGACCTCAGGTTCTCTCTCTCAAACTAATTCCACGTTGCTGTGTAGAAAAAGTAATGTTGTTCAGGTTTTACAGAATATAGTTAGGATTTATCAGAAAGTATTTCTCATATATTTTAATATATATGAAAACATTTTTACAAGTCAAAGTTTAAATTGTGTTCTGGGACTGGCATTGTGGAGGCTTCCCCGACTGACCTCTGTCCCATCCTGCATGGAGTCCTCTGTTCAGGGAGTTCGTCTCATTTCTGTGTACAAAATTCACTGCTTGACAGGATTCTAGAGAATATGCTTTATGATTGAGATTGAATCTAATTAAAGAGGGAGTACAGCAGAGTGGACAGTAAGGTGCTGGATGGGTCATAAAGAGACATTTTTAGACACTTTATTCAACGTGTTCCACAAAACACTTCCTCTGCTCCTCCTTCTTGTTTTTCTTCTCTTCCTCGAGCTCCGTCCTCTTCTTTTCACCTTTTTTCTAGTTTGGCTGACCTTTATGGGCCGTCCTGATGCCTTCAGGGACCCAAAGGTAACTGGAATTCTAGGCCTTCATGGCAGCAGCTGACATTGGGCCGTCACACTATCTCCTCATTATTTGTGTACTTCTTGTCTACTGCCTTTCATCACACTCCTCCATATGTTCTTCCTCCTGCTTCTCCTTTTTGTCATCTCCACTTTTTCTCCTCTGCCTCCTTTCTTGTCCTTCATTTTCTTCACATCAGTAATTGAGAACAAATATAAGCAATGACTTAGATTAACAGTTGATGGTAATAAACAATACACAGGTAAACATATATATGGAAACATAGTGTGACGGTAATGATAAAAGGAGCCATAATGCTGAATTTCATACTCTGATATATTTATTTTTTCAGTGTAAAAACGTGTCAGGCAGATGCATCAGTTGACAGTTTGGTCCAGAGCTGCACTTCACTTACTCAAATAACACATGACATTATGAGGTTCTTCATTTTGTTTAGCTATTTCTAGAATATTTATTGAATTGCATATATGTTGCATATATGCTTTATAATAAATACCATGAGGTTGGTGACTGTATAGCTCGTGTTCACAAAAGCAAACAGTCAAGTTGTTTAGATGCAATAAATAAACAACAACAATGGCAATGCTTTAAAGGAAAACTTTGGTACTGTTGCGACTGTTCAAAGAACAACCTATGGTCTTTTTTTTTATCACATACAAATATGTTTTTGTTACACGTACAGTACTTTCAGTACCCAGCATTGACCTCCATGAGATTATCCTAATATATTCACATAGAAATATTTCTAGTACTTTTTGTTATGTGTAAATCAACTAAACATCCATCCATCCAGTATCTATACACCTTAATCCTCACTAGGATATCAAGGGACTGGAGTCTATCCCAGCTGATTTAGGGTGAAGGCAGGTTTACCTGGACAAGTAACCAGTCTATCACAGGGCTACAATTAGAGACAACCAAGCACACTCACATTCACACCTACAGACAATTTAGAATCACCAATTAACCTCAAAATGTTTTTGGACTGTGGAAGGAAGCCGGAGAATCCAGAGAAAACCCACGCTACACAGGGAGAACATGGAGACTCCACACAGAAAGATCCCAGGTGTCCTGATGGGACGAACCGAGGATCTTCTAGCTGTGAGGCGGCGGTGCTAACCACCAAGCCACCGTGCAGCCCTCAACAAAATATGAATGTTCCAAAACTAGCTTCTTCAGAACACTTACAAAAACACTGTATGAAACCTTTGTTTAGCACAACAGACTCCAGTAAATGATTTAGACTAACATAGAAACAAATCTTCTGATCTGTTAAACCACTGACAAAAATAAAATCTTTAAGTCACAGTTGCCAGAATCATCAGTCAATCTGCCACAGAACACAATTGAACACAAAGTAAATGACAAAGTATTATATATAAAAACAACTAATTGCAGCTAAGAAGCATAATACAGTATATCTCATCTAACAAGGCAGCAGATCTATCTAGTGCACATCATCTTACTATTGCATAATTAAGCATATTCTATTCATAATATAAAAGCTGAGGACTCTACTTCATCATATAGTTTGGTTTCAGTTATTCACTGATAAAAAAAAGATAGAACAGATACTGAATGTAATCACACACTAGACTGCAATATGAAAGTACTGGGATGGGATTAAACTGGCTGTAGGGGACAGCACGTGTCAGACAGGCAGAAAGAAGCTCTCTCATTTTAGAGATCTAGGCTTCCCTTTTCTTTTAAGAAATTCTAAGTTTTGTATTTTTCATATGGCTTTATTTTTTATCATGGCTTTTCAGATTTTGTATCTGAGCTGTGCATCAGATTTCATGCATGTATAACGTCTAGACTGGACTATTGTAATTCCTTATTTTCAGGACGTCCCAATAACTCTCTAAAAACCTTCAGCTGATCCAAAATGCTGCAGCCAGAGTTCTGACAGGAACCAGTAACAGAGATCATATTTCTCCCATACTATCTTCTCTTCATTGGGTCCCTGTAAAATCCAGGTAAAATTTAAAATCCTGCTTCTAACATATAAAACTCTTAATGAAACTCTCTTGACTTTGACAGGACGAAGCACCAGCAATAAACCTACACATGATACACATGATGATGGGCACAGACACCCCCCCTCATTTGGGTAAGGACCTGCACAGACATCTTTAGTGCCGCTAACAATAGTTTATTTCAGCTCAGTCTCTGATTTAAGTGCACAGTTCTGGAGGATTACTCTAAAAAGGGACAAACATAATTCTGCTGTTTACCTCGAAGTTATCATCAAGGAGGATTAAATGATTGTCACCCTGATAACTAGCGTGATTTGAGATTTCTAAAGCCACATCTTAGCTTTAGGTGAACCTTAGAATGTGGTTTTGCACAGACAATAACTGTGGATTTTGTCTCTTAACTTTTACAACAGTCACATTGGAATGGATGACTTCACAACCAGTGTGGCCATTGGGTTCTTTTTAACGTACGAGTCATGTCTGCTACATGGATACAGGTATTCTAAGTAAACACTTGATAAAGTTTAGAAATCTTCTGAGATTTTTTAGGTCAAATAAACATTAAAATAGAAATATACAATTAAAAAGTCCCTCCTGCAAAAGGCTTCAGACTTAGCTATGAATTCTGGATCAACACTACTAAGTCAAGTATTAAAGTGACAACTCAGGCTTCAAATATTCACAAATCTGAAACTGACAGACTGTTTTGGACAGAATAAGGCTTGGAGTGCAGTTAAATCCACATACCACAGCCATAACTTTTAGTTTTAGTCACATTTAGTTTGTTGCTCTAGTCTCTGTTTACACCTCCCAGAAATGACAAAAATCACTGGCATGCATCACTTAAATTTGAAATACTGGTCAGTTTAAATGTTTGCACCAGCAAAATTATCTTGTTCCATTAAATATAATCAGGTTGAAGATATTGCTACAACTAGAGGTAAAGGCTATAGCCACCTGACTTAAAAGGTATGGCCCAAATCTTGTATTTGGTCACATGCAGATATGTCCCATAAACCTCAGCAGGTCGCATGCTGTTGAAATTAGGGCTTCTTTGTTGTGGACTTGGTTGGTGATGTAGCTGGTGATTTAGCTGATGATTTGGAAGGACTGCTCTGACAGGGGGTGACCTTCACATGGACAAACAGGGAGGCAGGGGAAAGGCTTGAACCATCCAGTTTGAGCAGTCGGACATGACGATAACCTGCAGAGGGAAAAGGTAGGTCAGGAGAGCAAACAGCTATTCTTATGGTGTCAGTGAGATTTAACAGGTCTTTTGTAAAACTCCCCATATAAAACTGTCTCCTACACACACCTGTGCGGAGACTGGTGAAAGGCAGGGTGTATTGGCCCAGGAAATCATTGCTTGACGTATAGTCATGATCCTCCACCATGAAGCGGACCAGAGCCAAGTCAGGGACATGAACGGTAAAGTTAAAAGTGCAGTCCCACCGCGGGTTAAAGCCTTAAAGGAAAAAGAAAGAAAAACACGCAATGAAAGACTTAATAGATATTTATACACTCTTTGTTGTATCATGTCCATGCAGTGTGTGGTTACCATCGTTTTTAAATAATGTACCCCACAGCAGTGTTTTATAAACTCAAGAGAGTAGCCTTTTATCATCACTGGGGCTGCAGAATATTAGAAAAAACTGACATCACAATAAATCAACCTCACTGTGTATAGCAACTGAAACTGTTACCCCTCTGAAAAAAGAGGTAATGAATTACATAAGGGTAACTCTTTGGTATAATTCACCAGTGCACATCTCAAGGCAGACTTTACGACACCAGAGTTAGTGATGAAGTTCCATGCAATTCTATGCCAGGGACCAATATTATTTACTTTGTACATGCTCCCCTTAGGCAATATTATTAGGAAGCACTGCATAAATTTCCATTGTTATGCAGATGACACCCAGTTATATTTATCTATAAAGCCAAATGAAACCAATCAGTTGGTCAGACTCCAGGCATGTCTGAGAGACTTGAATGACCTGTAAGATTCAGACAAAACTTAGGTTATTGTATTTGGCCCTAAACACCTCAGAAACACACTCTCTAATCAGATCGTTTTTCTAGATGGCATTGCCTTAGACTCCAGTTCTACTGTAAAGAACCTTGGAGTTATTTTTGACTAGTACTTGTTATTCAGTACACATATAAAGCATGTCTGGAGGACAGCCTTCTTTCATCTTCGTAATATCATCAAAATCAGGAACATTCTGTCTCAGAGTGATGCAGAGAAACGAGTCCATGCATGTATAACTTCCAGACTGGACTATTGGAATTCCTTATTATCAGGATGTCCTAATAACTCTCTAAAAACCTCCAGCTGATCCAAAATGTTGCAGCCAGAGTTCTGACAGGAACCAGTAACAGAGATTATATTTCTCCAGCATTAGCTTCTCTTCATTGGCTCCCTTAAAAATCCAGGATAGACTTTAAAATCCTGCTTCTAACACATAAAACTCTTAATGACCAGGTCCATCTTATCTTAAAAACCTTATTGTACCAGATCATCCTAACACAGCCCTTCACTCTCAGACTGCAGGTCTACTTGTGGTTCCAGAGTTTCCAGAAGTAGAATGGGAGGCAGAACCTTCAGTTATCAGGTCCTCTGTTGTGGAATCAGCTCCCAGTTTGAGTTCTGGAGGAAGACACCCTCTCTACTTTAAGATTAGGATTAAAACGTTCCTCTTTGATAAAGCTTATAGTTGGGGCTGCTCTCTTTTTTGTCTTCAAGCAATCTTTATTTGTGATATTTTTTCCTTACAGTATTTAACATACTGTTGATTGTTGTGTTTTTTTGTGGTACTGATGCAGGCTGGAGAGAACTATATTTCATTTTTTTGTGTGTGTACACAGATGCATAGAGAAATGATAAATACCGGAATCTTGAATCTTTTTATGAATTGGGGCAATATAAATAAAATTGGATTGAATTGAACTATGTCTTTTGAGTGTGAACTGTTTGAAACCTTTCTTGTATGGTGTAACATGAACAGAGGCATCCAAAATCATTTTTTTGCTTGGATGGCATTTAGGTCAGGCTTTGCCCTCTTCATACAGAGATTTAAATGGACAAGCACATCAGTTGTGTTGCTGCATGCAGTAGCAACAATAATAAGACTGCTGTAGCTCAGGTGGTCAAGCAGTTGTCCTCTAATCGCGGTTCGATAATAAAACAGAATGCTGCTTTCACTTCTATGTTGTGCTACATTCCTGGTAATGTACAAATGTGCATCAAATTTAGACTTAAAATAAGGTTCTTCTTTACCTAAATTTAGGGCGTGTTGTAGAGGCAAAATATAAAAGTACACACTACAATTTACCAATGTGCCTTAAATGCCCCACATCCAGGCTTGACTTAGAGGCTAGTCTGACAGCCTGTAGCGAAGCTTTTAGTCTCCACTCAGTTACAGCAGTAAAGCTCTCAGACAGGTGTGTGATCAAAGCTTACTTTAAAGGTTAAAATAAGAAGTTTGAAGGTCACATATTCTGAATTTAAAACAAAGTCATTTTTATTTATAAAGGGTTGTCTTGTGCAGCACCATTAAAGATATAAAATAATTTAGTACTTTTATCACAAAATTTGAATCCAAATGTTGAGATAGGTTTACTGTAGTTTGAATTCCTACAACAATTTAGAACTGCAGAAGCTGAAAAAACATTTTTCAGTTTTAGTTTTTAGATAGCTATTGAGACTTCTCTGCTCCCTTGCTAGCTTTTGTGTACTCTCAGTCACACAAGTACATTTCCGGTATTACAGCTGGTTCAATATGTTCATAATTCATTTATATTTTGCAGTGGGAAATTTAAATACCATTGTTGTCAACATGATGAGTTTTCTTCTTATCGTTGTCAATCGGAACGCCATGTATTTCCACCCAGACTTGAGGATCCACAATGGAGCTGGGCTTGTCCCACTCTGGTTTAGGCAGCTGCTGGGCTGAAATAACCTGGAATACCAATGCAGCAAGTGAGTGAAAGCTCACTGAAAGAATACTTTCATGGTGTATATGTGTGGAACCCATGTGAAAACCATTTGATTACACATGGAATCCATGAAATTTCATGTGTTTTTCCATGTGAAATCCATGGGATTACCTGTGGAGAAAAAAAAAAAAAGCGCAGTATTTGTGACATGATAACACATATTACAACACGTGGAACAATTTTTGACATTGTAATATGTGCTTCAAATGTAAGACCCTGTGGTGACATGTTTTAGACATGTGCTGTCATGTGGCACGTTTCAAATGGGCACGTATATTTTTACTTCATTGCCATTTGCCACTCCCCCTCGAACTGCCACCTTATCGTGGTGGGGGAGTTTGTGCACCCGAATGATCCTAGGAGCTATGTTGTCTGGGGCTTCATGCCCCTGGTAGGGTCACCCATGGCAAACAGGTTCTAGGTGATGGGACAGACAAAGGGCAGTTCAAAAACTTCTATTATGAGGATAAAATCAAGGACCGAGACGTTGCCCGGTATGGCGCAGCCAGGGCCCCACCAAATCAATTGAATTGGAAATGTTGTGACATTTGTAATTCATGTGATTTTTCTGAAAGCAAAATTTATATCACAACACAATTTGCAATCCAGATTTCCTCCATTGGTCATATTTGGATTCAAGATGGATAATTATCGTTAAGATGGAAACTGACAATGGAAAGATATTGCTATTCCACCTGTTTTATCATTGACACCTCATTTGTGGCAGGTTTAACACCATCTTACCCGAACAGTGAGCAGGACTGGTCTGTGGGCAGGACCTCCTCCAACATTGTCTGGGTTGAAAGTGGTGGCAGGCTGGTACATGAAGGGAGGCTTCAGGACATATCCACACTGTCCATTCTGCAGGAATCTACCTTGGTTCAGGTCCATCTGCTCCCCAGGTGTCTGGAAGTTCAGAGCAACTAGAGAAATACAACACAGCATTAACCATCTGTCCTTTCTGGAGGGTGGGGTGTGGGAAATCACAGTTACAGACAAAAGAACTAAGAAGGATTTGTATCTGAGTGACATTTTTTCTACTTTTCATTTGATTTATGCCTGCTTCTCTTTTGAATAGAATAACTTAGAAAACAAGCTCTGACCAATCTGACAGCCTCCATTCCACATCTCCTGAGGGTTGTAGTTGGAGGACTGGAGGCGCTGGCCTGAGGGGTAGATCCTGCTGAGCTGGTGACTGTTGTGACGTACAAAACACATCCCTGGAGCAGCAGGACGGGGAAGATTTAGTTAGTCTAGCTTGTCCAACTGTAAGCTGTGGAAAGGCTAATTTTACTTTGTCCTTATGCCTGTTGTAGAATAAATACAATAGGTAGTTGTCTGTCTTTGCTTCAGATCTTATGTATCATCTTGGATGAATGCATATTTTTCTTTCACTTGCAATCAGCATGCAAATTGTATACTTTTACTTTAAAACAAAAGTTGAGACACAAACACATCATACCTGAGTCTTTAACATGCCTGAGTGCTTCACTTTCAGAGAAAGATGACATGTCGGTGGCTGAGCTTTTGGCAGCTTGTTCAAAGCCTTTAAAGGGAACACTGCGAGTGTACACCACCAGGTCTGACAGCTCTGGACTCAGCTTAGACACACCTGGCTAAGATCACACACAGAAATCCATCACAATATTTAACAGTTCATTTGCTAAACAAATGGTAACACAGACCGTTGATTCTATACTACTACTATTTTGAATATGCAGTGGTTCCACGATTAAAAATTTAAGCCAGCACATCAAATTCCCTCCAAGAAACTGGTTGGAGTCACTGCTTCTTGAATAAAGGTGAGCTGGTGGTGTTGTACCAACCTTCTTGTCTTCCTTCTTCTGACCTTTGCTTTTGGCCCGGCTGGCCTCCTCATCTGAGGAGCTGAGGTCTGAAGAGCTGGATGAGCACTCCTTTCCCACCCTCTCCTTCTTTCCCTTCACCAGGATTTTACCCTTAAGATCCTGCGCACACATATCCACAATTTGAAAATTATCATCATAGTGAAACAATCCTGTCACGCTAACACCATTAGAGTTGTTATATACGACTAGGTTTCAACAGTAGTAACGTAGCAGTAAAGGATCTGAATACTTCAGTGCAACACAATCTACAGTGATGGTTAGAAACAAACAAAGATTAACAAAAGAGAGCATGAGAACAAAATCTTAAAAGCAACTTATATAAAATCCTCTGAATGTAATTACAAGCACAGACAGGATAGTGGCGACAAGGGGATGTCACATGCTGAAAAGGTGCCTCCGGGAGTGGGTTTTCTGGGGCACAGATCACATGTACATGTACCAGCCCTCACACAGATGTTATGATTATGTGGAATTGCAGAGGAAGTGGGACGCAGAGAAGCAAATGGCTGCTGATTTCCATGTCTGACAGTCTGCTCTCTGCTGCACACGAAAGCTATTTTTAACCATCTCCACATTCCACTGATATGTGGCAAGCGCACTACAAATATCTTTCTGGACAAATCATTTAATCATCTCGGGTTAGTATTTTTTAATGTTCTTCTTGCAGCAGTGACATTATGTGACAAAAAATGAATGAAGTTGCTCACACAAGTACAAATTACATTCTACTTAAAGACACTAATAATGTCAACAAATATAGTAGTTCTTATGAGGGCTGAACTTTCCTCCAGTTATGAGACTACTTACCTCTGGAGAAGGCAAGCAGCAGGAATCCAGACCACTGAGGGGCTTGGTGAGCAACTTGTCCCCCAGGATGGATTTCAGGTGTCGAGCCATTACTGTCTGCTGCTCCACAGAGCAGTGGTTCTCCAGAGACAGGATCAGAGGGTAGGGAGACGCCTGGGAGAGGGACAAGGGTGCAATGTCAGAAGGAAAAAGGTTCTCTATAGGTCAGAGAAGGGGAAGGAAATTATCATTCATCATGTTAGTGTATGCAATGTCATTGTACACCATGGCTTAAAGCAATATATGTCATTGTTCATATACTATGACTGCCATATACTCATTGAGCACTTCACAAGGAACACCTGTACACCTGCTTAGTCCTGCACTCATCTCATGGTGTGACAGTAGTACAATGCATAAAATCCTGCAGATACAGGTCAAAATGTCTAGAACCTGCTGACTTACTGGGTTTTCACAACCGTCATCTCTAGTTTTTACACATAATGGCACAAAATACAAAAACAAATTAACAACTCAGGCTGACCAAAACTAGACAGTTGAAGACAGAAAAACTTTGCGGGTGTGATCAGTCTCTATTTCTACTGAAGCCTCCGACAGACAGGTTGGAATTTGGCATCAACAACATGAATGCATGGACCCAAACTGTCTTGTGTCAATAGTCAATAATTATCTGGTTCAGTTTAGGACTTTAATATTGGTCAGTGCTGCTCTGAATGCCACAGACTATCTGAGTATTGTTGCTCACCCTGTCCATCCTTTTATGGTCACGGTTTTACCATCTTCTAATGGCTCGTACCAGCAGGATACCATGTCACAAAGAAAAAGTCCTCTTAAACTGTTTGCATTAACCTGACTGAGTTCAGTGGATTTTAGTGGCCTCCCCAGTAACCTCATCTGAATCCAGTAAACCTTTGGAATGTTGGGGGCGGCTGTGGCTCAGGTCACAGAGCAGTTGTCCTCTGATCCCAAAGGCAGTTCGATCCCCCAACCCTCCACAGTTGAAGTGTCCTTTGGGAAGACATTGAACCTGAAGTTGCTCCTGATGGCAGGCAGCACCTTGCATGGCAGCTCTGTCACCATTGCTGTATGAATGTGTGTGAATGGGTGAATGAGGAAACATTGTAAAGCACTTGGAGTACCACCAAGGTAGAAAAGGGATTTATAAGTGCAGACCATTTGACCACCTGCCAAGTATGCAGAAATGATGATATGCTATCATGTCAACATTAGGAACAGAGTCTTAGAGGAATTTTTCCAACATCTTGTGGAATTTATGACATCAAGAACTGAGGTTGTTCTGAGAGCAAAGAGAGGCCTGACCCAGTGTTAGCATGGTGCTCTTAATAAAGTGCTCAGTGAGGGTAAACTTTTGAAATATACTGCCTGGCCAAAAAAAAAAAAAAAAGTCACACACTGTAATATTTTGTTGGACCGCCTTTAGCTTTGATTGTGGCACGCATTTGCTGTGGCATCATTTCGATAAGCTTCTGCAATATCACAACATTTCTTTCCGTCCAACGTTGCATGAACTTTTCGGCAAGAACTTGTATTGACGATGGGAGAGTCGGATCACTGCGCAGTCTTCTTCAGCGCATCCCAAAGATTCTCAGTGGGGTTAAGGTCTGAACTCTGTGGTGGCCAAGTCGTGTGAAAACTACGTCTCATGCTCCCTGAATCACTCTTCACAATTTGAGCACGATCAATCCTGCCACTGTCATCTTGGAATATACTTGTGCCATCAGGGAGGAAAAAATTCATTGATGGAATAACCTGGTCCTTCAGTACATTCAGGCAGTCAGCTGACCTCATTCTTTGGGCACATAACGTTGCTGAACCTGGACCGGACCAACTGCAGTGACCCCATATCATAGCACTGGCCCCACAGGATTGTAGGGTGAGCACTTGGTATGATGGGTGCATCACTTCATCCGCCTCTCTTCTTACCCTGATGCAACCTTCACGCTGGAATAGGGTAAATCTGGACTCATCAGACCACATGACCTTCTTCCATTGCTCCAGAGTCCAATCTTTATGCTCACCAGCAAATTGAAGTCCTTTTTTCCGATTAGTCTCGCTGATAAGTGGTTTTCTTAAGGCTACACAGCTGTTTAGTCCCAATCCCTTGAGTTCCCTTTGCATTATGCGCGTGGGAATGCTCTTACTTTCACTGCTAAACATAGCCACTGTTCTTTTTTTACAATTTGATTTCACCAAACTTTTAAGTGATTGCTGATCACAATCATTCAAGATTTTTTTTTCCTCTTCTTCTAAGACGACGGTCCCCCACGATCCTTCCAGTTTTCAACAATGCGTTCCTAACCCAATTTTAGTAGTTTCAGCAATCTCCATAGATGTTTTCTTTGCTTGATGCATGCCAATAATTTCACCCTTCTGAAACAGATCAATATCTTTTCCATGACCACAGGATGTGTCTTTCAACATGGTTGTTTAAGAAATGAGAAGCTACTCGCTGCATCATTTAGGGTTAAATAACTTGTCGCCAGCTGAAACATAATCACCCATGCAGTAATTATCCAATGGGAGGCTCTTACCTATTTGCTTAGTTAAATCCAGGTGGTGACTTTTTTGTTTGGCCAGGCAGTGTATATCATCTTTGTCCACACAATTTTATTAAACTAGTTAACGTAGAAAAACAATGTGTGCAAAGTTTTAACATTTATCTGTACTGTACACCAATCAGCCACAACATTAAAACCACCTTTCTAATACTGTGTAGGTCACCCTCATGTCGCTAGTTGTGACCCAATAGGCCATGCACACAGGATCTCTGGGGGTGTCATGGCACCGACCATTGACAGTAGATCTTTTGGGTGCGGGTTCAAGGGTAGGGCCTCCGTGCATCATGCTTGTCCTGAGCAATCTCGTCATGTTCTTTGAGCCCCTCCTCAGCAGTTTTTGCAGTGTGGCAGAGTACATTGTTCTGCTGTGGGAGGCTCTGCCATGGGGGGTGTCCTTGGTCTTTACCAATGTTTATGTGGGTGATAGATGTCAAAGTAACATCCACATGATTGTCAGGTCCCAAGGTTTCCCAGAAGAACATTGCATTGCAATGATATGATCAATGTTAGTCTTGTTTCCTGTCAGTGGTTTTATTGTTGTGGCAGATCGGTGTCTATCTCTGCATGAACGTTATAAAGGCAAAACTTATCTCGTATCTTTTTGTATTTAGTTTGTATTTGAAATAACGGCGTCCTGACTCTAATCCTGACTCTACTCACTTTAAAAGCATATTCATTGATAGTCTCAATGACTTCTACAAAGAGCACTTTGGAGGTGAGTGTATGTCCGTGATAGATGACTGGTTCTCCTTTATCTCCATCCCAACAGTCCAGCTCCACACAACGACAGCCATGATTCAGAGCTCTAAGAGAAAAGTAAGAATTTTTAAAACAAGCAAGATTTCATCAGTAAATGTGTAATTCAAGACCATGTAAGTAATCTGTTCTCTTTATCTTTTTCTGTTGGCAACCAGTAGAGATTTCTCATAACATCCACAGACTACCTATAGGGCCATTTGTTGTAGAGGACTAAAGGGTGAGGGCTGGAATCTGCAAATGTGACATTAAAGCCTCACAGCTGCCAAACTAATGGTATGTTTGGCTGGTTCTCATTAGATTGTAAAAATGATGAGGACAAATAGCTGACATAAAACTGTCAGTTAGGTGGAAAATGCCAGTTCCATGCGATAGAAAAATGAACATAAAAATATAGTACTATTACTGATCTACCCAATCTTTTCCTGACACTAATCTGGATCTGTGTCATAGTGTCAGCAGGAAGTCCAGACAACCCCACTGCAGCTCATCATATGAGGTCTCTGCAGCCCACCCTGTGTCAACACTGAACTAAAAGTGTTTTACAAAAGACAGGTTTCAGTATTACAAACAAACTGCTTGATTCACAAATGTATATTTAGTTTACAGCAAACCTTTTTTTTAAAAAAAAAAGTAGCACAGAGCTGCTTTCCTAAACTTTTTTTCCAGTGATGAAGTCCCACGAAGAGGACTGGACAAGTGGTGTCTTGCTATTGCAGAGCTTTTCAACTGCACTGATCATCTCTGCCAGGGAAATGGGTATTGCTTCCCCTGCCTATATATGTTACAGTAACCCTGCCCAGCAGTGCTGCTGTTGCAACATGGACCTGTTTTGTGGTTACACACAGGGGATCAGACTAAGGATGTATATTGTCTGCACAGGCGGCTGTGGTTAGAGTAGGTTGTCCTCCACACTTGAAGTGTCCTTGGGCAAGACATTGAACCCAAAGTTGCTTCCAATGGCAGGCAGCACCTTGCATGGCAGCTCTGTCACCATTGCTGTATGAATGTGTGTGAATGGGTGAATGAGAAAACATTGTAAAGCACTTGGAGCACCACCAAGATAGAAAGGAGATATATAAGTACAGACCATTTACCATTTGTGCAATGTCTGCTGACGTTGAATAAAACTGTTCACGCACTTGGTAGAAATAAAGATTTCTGCAGTCTTTGTGCAAACATTAAGTTCTCTGACATACTGACCATCCTAAACTAGGAAATGCCTCTCTTTCTTTCACTGTCAAACAATCTTCTATGGCCAGTTTAAAGTCAAATGAAAAAGACTTTCTACTGCTCTGAACTCTTACACCAGTTTTTGATTGGGCAACTAAAGAAGCTGCAGCTTTTCTGGCTTTCAAATATTTGTTTGCTGCTCAGGAAACCCTGGGCTCTAAAAGGTTCTTAGATTTTCACAACAGGATTTAATGGCCTTTGACAAAGGCCAACCAAACCAATAATTTAGTGTCTTACAATGATGTATTGCATTTGTCACTAATGGTGCGAAATAATGATGATGTGACTGAGTGATCAAGAGAGTGGCTTTACAAAATGCTTAGGTACAGATAGGTGCATACCATTTGCACACATTTCCTTTCTTACCGTATGTATGGCTCTGTGCTGCTATCCCCAGTCAGCTGGTCCTTAGTGAGGTAGGTGTTGTGGGATGAGGAGATGAAGTAGTGTGCCAGTGGATGTTTCATGTCTTGGTAAACTCTAGCATGCTCCGGGTTTAACACACAGTTCTCCTTCGAAAGCATGTACATGGTGAAACCATTGGGGGTCATGAAATGGTTCTTCTGGGCTGTACTGGGCAAAAGGCATGGACAAATATCAATGAAAGACAAGAGATATTTTAAATATAGCAAACTGGTGCTAGTACTTATAGAGCAGCCCGTTTAATACAGCTAAATAATTGTAGCTGTCTTCCAATGGCTATACAGATGCAAGACAAACGGCTGTCATTTTTGATTTTGATTTAAAATGCCAAAAAACTGGTAATTTCTTAGTAGTAACTACAGCCACAGTTATCAGGTACTTATAACAGTCCTGAAACTCATCCCAGGCAGTGTCAGAACCATTACCACCTTGAGGCTGAGTGAGTTTGGGCTGTCAACGGGCCATGCGCCATGTCATTTTGGGGTGAGAATAAATACCTGGAAATCCCCATCAGTCAGTTAAAACTAGACAAATCTCCTGGAAGAGAGTTGAGACAGCTTCAAGCACCAAAAAGAGATGTCTGGTGACTTGGGATTCATTTTACTTTTTTACCAACTCCTCAGAAATCTGCTGGTAGTTTGCCAACTTTGTCTGTGTCCTGTTTGGTGCTGGGCTCTTCAGAATTACTATTCTAAACCCTCCAATAACTCCTCTGTAATGTATTGTTACTTGCAACCGTACCCCACTCGTTCAGTTCATAGGTGAGGATGAGACTTTGAGCATGGATGAATGAAGAATCCTCCCCCTGGTCCTTTAAGAAATCCCTCAGGTCCACAGTGGAAAGTACACAGCCATTTGCAGAGTAGCGGATAAATACAGCATCTAGTTCTGGTCTCCGTAACAGTTCTCTGCAGAAAACTTCAATCTCTCCATGGTCCAGACGACCATCAGCTGACCGATCACATTTCTGTCAGTGAGACACAGATCATCAATCGTTTAGGAGTAATTATCTTGTTTCAAAATGGTCCTAATTGTCAGCCCAACAGTTAACTGAAATCTGTTATTAGTCAAGCAAATGAAGTACAAGTCAAATAAATTACTTCTAATTACTATACCCTGGAGTAAGTGTGTGTCAGGCTACCTGGAAGAGACTGCGGGCATATTGGTCACTCAAGTCAATATTGATCATCTGCAGCAGCTTCTGCACCTCATCGTAGCTCATTTTGTCATCGTGGTTCTGGTCGGCCCGACTCAGGTAAGCATGAATCCAAGTGGCACACAAACATGGTCAAGGCAGCAGCAAGAGGACAAAATGAAACAGTAGGTTTGTAGTTTGACGAATACAAAGCGTTGAGCGCACAACTAATATTTACCTATAATAATCTGGATATAATAATTCTGCCAATAGATTTGTGCTAGAGTTCAGCCTTTCTTTTTTTTTAAATTCCTTAAATCCATAAAGTGGAAGATAGCAAAAGTACAACACGTTTTTCAGTGGTTGTCTGTCTAGATTGTCAGTCTTCCAAGTCACAGTAATCCTACGTGCTGCAGCAGAAAGCAACTGGACTGTGTTTTGGTTCATGAAGATGTTTTGTCTTTCAATCAGGAGGCTTTCTCAATTTGCAGAAGCCGTTTTGTCAGAACTGAGTCCAGCTGCCCCCAACTTAAGGACTTGGCATTTTCATTGGTGGCTTGTTACATTATTGGCCCTCTAGTTTGGGTCTCTTTGATGAATGAACAATCATGTAGTCACACAACACGGTTTAAGGATATTGGTCAAGTTTCTCCTTCTGTGTCATGTTCTGCACCCTCTCCTGCAGGGTTCGGATGCCGCGAGCCCAGTGCTGAGCTTCCTCCTGGCTCTGGCAGAGGAGATCCAGGCTCTTGCGGGGCCCTTTGAAGACCACTGTTAAACACCGGCCCTCAGGTACTGAGCCAACCATCTGCCGCAACATCTCTGACTGGCAACCCTCTCGAACGCACTCCACCTCCATGATGGAGACTGAGGGATGAAGGGAAAAGAGGCACAAGGGATGAGTGAAAATAAAAAAACAAGTGCTGCCTGATTAGTTTTCCATCCTTTTAGAAGGTGATGTTGACTCCAAGTGGAGCGTTCCACTGCTTTGTTATTTCAAAAGTGTATTGCTTTCAATGGGAAAACTAGCAGTCACTAACAGGTATTCAGTGGTTTAGTTTAGTTTATTGTTTAGTGTTAACCTGTCTTGTATTACCACAATGGAGAAATTTGACATCTTGTAAAGGCACTAAGACATTCAAGCTCACATTTTGTTATTCACATTTACAGTCTGCTTACTGTTTCCATCTCTAACAGTATTTGAGCTGTACTAGTATAATATAACACAACCATACACTGATAGCCCCTTTGCTCTATAGCAGAAAGGTTTTAATGCCAAGTAGGTTTTCACATACAAGGAACTTAACTTGGTGTCTTACTGCATACCAGTAAACAGTAAAATTAGGATTAAAAAGTGTTGCCAGTTGCATGTTTTGAGTGTAACAAAATCAATGAATAATAAATAATGCATATGCATAGCTCAAAACAACAACTCACTCTCTGTGAAGTGTGTATTTAAGGTGGTTTCATTTTGAATCACTAAACACACTCATGAGCTCTCAAATAACTGATTTGTATCAACACACACACACACGCACACACACACACACACATACACACACACGCACACACACTGCAAACAAGGAAAAGACTAAATATATATTGCCTGTATTCATCACTTACCTCTTTAAATAATTCTGCCCTTTAATACAGAGACTTTCCATGTTTTCTGGATTTCTGTACAGCAAATATTTGTCACACTCCCACTATTTCAGCTAGTACCACTTTTACTTCAGTGTACCATATTTACTGGCAAATTTGGATTTAAGTTCGGAGTTTGTGAAAACAAGGTTTACAGGGTATGTGTCTTGGTCAATGACATGTTTGGTTTGGGTGTATGTGGACAGCAGCTTGTACTGGGGCTCTGCAGGATATTATGTATGTGTGGAGACAGTGTCAGTTGTACAAACACATACACAAGTCAAGTGTTTCCCTTCCAAACAGAGCTGTTTGTTCATCCAACACACACTGGTGTGAATTTCCCGATGAATGTGACCATATGTACACTTTGTCAATCCCAGCACACTGTCTGCCAGATATGAATAAAACAAATTAAACATTGGTGCTGACCAAACAGCAGCTCCTGTTTGCTCATCTATTCTTACCTGTGGCTTCACTAGACACTACATACAGTTCCAGGAGTCCTGTGAGATCACAACCTGACAGAGTTCGGTGCACACTGTGAGTTAACCTTACAAGCAGTGGGGAATTCTTTCTACAATATATCAGATCTTTACTGAAGTAAAAGTTTCAGTATAAAAATGTAAATTAGATGTTTACAGGAGAACAGGAACTGCAAACAGACATCTGAAACATGACAGAGAACCTCAAAGAGACACTGATTTACTATGAAGGAAAACAAATCAAAATGTTTGGGACCTTTCAACAATACAATTAACAAACTGAATCATGTTTTTTAATGCAAAATTTGAATCTTTAAAGAAAGAGTAGCATTATTCAATTTAATTTAATTTTATTTTATTTATATATGAAGATCTTATTACTTGATTGACCTTATCTGTTCAATAAATACAGAGAAGTATAACAGTAGAGTGGAAGTTTAGCATCTCCCTCTGAAATGTAGCAAAGCAGAACAGAAAATAAGAATTCTCTGCTATACTACAAAGATCTCAAAATTGTGCCCAAGTACAGCACTTGAGTGAATGTACGTAGTTACTTTCCACTGCTGCGATTTTCTTAGATGACAACAATAAGGAGTACAGGTATATGGTTTCTTCTTTTTTAATCAGACAATGAGTATTTTTAAGTAGGAGGTGTTTTTTTTTTTTACCTTTTACATGTTTAAACTGTCATTTCAGTCTTCCTAAGAAACATCACTGACGTCTGTGGTGACGTGTTTTTATCAGCTGGTGGTTTACTGGAGGCCTGACCTGCCTGGCAATCTGTCAGATTTGCCCAACGGGCCACGCCTCCTGCCACCCGGTGGTCTCTGTAGGAGAGCGTCCCATGTGTGGGACAGCATTAATGCCCCCTCATCCTGTTCATGGTGTCTTTGGCTCGCCTCCTGATTTCTATGGCCTCCTTGAGCCAGCGTTTAAATTTGTTGCTCTCTGATGCGATGATCTTTGTGTTATCCCAGTCCATGGTATGGTTGTTTCTTTTACAGTGGTTTGATACGGCTGATTTTAGGTACCTAAAATCCTAAAATCAGCTGTATCAGACCACTGTAAAAGAAACAACCACATCATGGACTGGGACAAAGCAAAGATCAAAGAAACATGTAAAAGGTAAAAAACAGCTCCTACTTAAAAATATTCATTGTCTGATAAAAAAAAAAAGGAACTGTGTACCTATAATCAGAGTAGACAAAATGAACCTTATCACGCATATAAGGAGTACATGTCAAAAATGACAGTTTGGCCTTACTTAATGAAAGTGAAAAATGCTCATTCTATGTATCATGTCCTCTCTCAGTGCTTTGAGAGGCTAGTCACTCCTGTGCACATAAAACTAATTTTGCTTCCCTGTACAACATGTTCAGTAAATTAAAAAATAATTCTGCAGTGGTTAAGAACAAGAAGTCCTTCACCCTAACTTGAGTAGACTGTTAAATGCTGGTATTTCACTGTTGGCTAATGCATTCAACACACTTTGGTATGGAATTATGACCTGTGACCATTCAAGCTGACTTTTAACATTTTCCTTTGATTTTCTTACTAAAGTCTCTCCAAACAGGGTTTTAAGACACTCAAATAGAACATGAAAATAAATCGAAATGCAGAGGTGTATAACAATGCAAATAGTCTGTTTTGATATTTTTTGTTATGCTACCAAGTGTAGTAACTATTGCCATCATAATAACTTGTCTGCTACACGGATTTAAACATTTAAGCTAACCCTGTGAACCCCCGGCAGTTTCTAGATATTTTCTTTTCTTGCTCTTGTCACATTTTTGCTCACAGTGGGCACATTCTTCACTGCAATAGAAAGTCCTGCACCTCTATGGAAACAGTACATCCATGGCAAGAGGCAGAGAGAACTCAGAAATGTCATCTGTGCATTTCGACACAGTTAGAATGACATTAGCCGTGATACATTCAGCATGGTGAAATATTTTTGCTAGAGTTGGTGTGGAGAGTAATGAAAAAGTAATTATGAGAAGAAATCTTACTTCAGGGTCACAGGCCAGACAGTTCTGCTAGACCACCCAGTCAAGTTACAGTGAACCCATTTGATCTAAAACTGGTTGGATAAATTACTGGGTTTAGATGACAAGATTCCAAGGTCTTGTATGGACACATGAAGTCCAGTTACATCTACCTACATGTTTTCAGAAGCAGGCAGGGATGAGTGTGGGACAGCCAGGTTTCAGCCACAAATGTGAAATTCACTTCAGCTACAAGTGTCTGTCTGGCTAAGAAGAAATGAGATTCTTATTTACATGTTAGAGGTTCACTAATAAAGAGGGGACACATAGCTGTAATGATTTACAGTGTCATGAAGGCAAGAGATGCAAGACACACACCCAGTTATTATACAACACACACAAACCTGCACACATAAACAAGTGCCACATCACAGGCAAATCTAGTCTTGTGGCAATTAAAGGCCTTATACTGCATTTGGGATGCTAACATTGTGGTTAACCCATATGGTAACTATATAGCAGCAAACCAAAGGCTCCAGGGCCGACTCCCTCCACCTTCTGATGTCCTATAATCTCACTGTTTGAACTACAGCACGACTGGTTGCCATCTCATGCTGAAAATAGAAGAGCTCTATAATCACAGCGTCGTGTGTGACCATCAGATAGTGGAGGAGAGGGAGAGAGTAGCAAGTAGCACTTAAACTGAACAAAAATAGGTACAGTGTAGCCATGTTTTACCTTACATGCCCAGTCAGCAGTGAGCTCTTCGGAAACTGGAGAAGGAAAGGCTTCTTGTTAGCAATTATCATACAGAAATGGTTCTTAACCTCTGGGTGGGGCTCCTTGAAGGATTATTTTAAACGTTTAACCCCATGAACTTAAGTCTCTCAAGTCCTGCACCTCTATGGAAACAACTATGGCTAGAAGGCAAGATAACTCAGGAGTGTCCTTCTATAGTATGACGCGGTTGCAATTCCATATATTATTAAAAAAAGAAAGAAAGAAAGAAAAAGAAACAGCTGAATTTCTTTGATTTTACAAAAAAAATGGAATCAACATACACAACATTTTTCCTAGTGTCCAAAGGTGTTGCTGATGCTCAAAAAAAGGTGTCTCTACATGCTACAGATTTTTTTACTAGTCACTTTTTACAACCTCTACAATCTCTGCCTTTTTTCCACCACTCCACCAAAGATGTTTCACCATGCTCAATGCATCTTCCAAGAACTTCCAGACAACATGCCCCTCTGTATTTTACTTTTGAGTCATGCTGCATTTACTGTATCGATCCAGTGTGTTTGATTTTGCTCTCAGTCGCTCTAGTTTGTTCACACACGTGTCTCCTCTTACCTGTTGTTCAGCTGACTAGGTTCTGAATTTTTTGTCATATTATTTGCAGCTGAATCAGGTATGGCTTCTCAGTGGTGTCGAGCAGCGCGGGGTAATTTGATAAATTGTTTACAGGACCTGCTGTAAACATTTTATTTTGGTGATTTTTAACAAGAAATATCACACACTTTTAAGCTTAGATCTGTTCATTTTTTAAAGATGACATTATTTTTAAACCAGACGGAAACTTGAAAGTGCTTGTTCTAGAAGGCTTCCACGCTTCAACAGACTGCATATCAATTCTTCTCACTCTAACCCTTTTCGGTAGTGGCTCACGCTATTGCCTCAGGTCAGTGTGTCATTGTATCTAAAGGCTGTGGTCTTCTGATCGGCCATAATCCAAAAGCTTTCTGTCATTCAGAGTGCAAATGGGGATAATATTGAACATTTTCAGACAGTCTTCAGTCAAAAATGCTACTGGTGTTTCACCAGAATGTAAACATGAAAATAGACACAAGTAGAGAAAAGCAGTAAATACCATCCTAATAGCTATGAGTCGGTGCCACTGGTGTTACTGAACCTATAATAAAAATGCTTAACTGGAACTCTTCCAAATCTGATAGGACAGAATTGAAGCACAACCAATGCTACACCCATTTTAACCAGACTAAGACTCAGCCGCCTCTTTATTAAATGTGATTCTAGAGTCAATAGTGAGTCACTCGTTCATGTGATTCTTTTCAACTTAGTTTGACTCAACATTTATCTGGTTTTAGATAGCAAAGAGTTTGAAGCATGTTGTAAGTTTTGCTTTCTTACACTTTCTAATCTTATTTCTACATCTACCAAAAAAATGTAACAGTACCTCTTCACTTTAACGAAAAGACTGTTTAGCTTCCACTTCATAAGTGAGTGACTTAGGTCTTGTCCAAACGGCTATGGATATTTTGCCAAATAATATATTTGGTTCTCTCATTTGCATGCAATGGTGTTTAGGTCATTAAAACTGTGATCTAAACTGCAGAGCTTTAAAAACACCAGGTTGTGTCCAAAAACTAACATTTGAGAAGCAATGATGTCACACCTCAAATTCATGCATGTCTATTGTTGCTTTAAGTAGGAGCATAGAGCCTGACACAATGACAGTGGCACATATAGTGTTGCTTCACAAATATGTTTGACCACCACTCATTGTCAGGTGTATGCCACAGCTGCTCTAAATTAACAGCACTGGTAATTACCAAAATCATTCCGTATGTTTCTGTAATGGTTAATACACCAGTATGTAGAAGCTCTTTAACCAAATGATATTTTAATGCTAAAATATAATTATTATTGTTATCCATGAATTTTCAAATTTACTGTTTTACAAAAAATAACAAATAAATAAAACTGAAAAAACAGTAAAGCACATTATTATTTCTTGATTAAGATGTCAAAATAAAGTTATTTACTTTCATTTCTGAACAGAAAAAATAGTTTTAGTAGTTGAATGTTCTGTTTGATTCATATCTGTCTTCTCAGAGAAGCCCAGTGGCTCAGATTTGGGTATAAAAAGATGAATTCAGTTTGAAATTCCTCATTCCTGTTCAGAATGGTAAAACATGGAGAGCTGAGCGGCATTAAAGCACTTCATGATGCTGGATGGTCCCTGAGACAAACAGGGAAAGACATAAAGTGCTCTCACAGTGTGGTCAAGTATGATTTGGATTCAAATAACAAGACTGGTTCTTAGAAAACGCTCCAAGGAAGAGGCAGGAAAACAACGTTAACTGAAGCAGATAAATGCTTCGAGATCACAGTCTGAGAAAGTCTCCAGAATGACCATAAGAGACAACTGATGGCTTAAAGGGAAGAAGAGCTGCTAAGAAGCCTTTATTGAGGCCTGCAAACATTCAAAAACGCCTCAGATTTGCCAGCAAGCACAAACGCTTGACTGTTGATGACTGGAAGAAGGTCCTCTGGGTCCAAGTTTGAACTCTTCGGTCAGCATTGTCGTGTTTGTGTCCTCAGAAAAGGTGGAGAACATTTTGATGACAGATGCATTGCACCCACAGTGAAACACAGTGGAGATTCCATCATGAACACGAACGTCTACCACAACACCTCAGTGCATCATGGAATCCCTTCTGGACTGAATCATGGGTTCATATACCAACAAGACAGTGAGACATACTTCACAGCTGTGCAGAGACTATCTGACCAAGGAAAATGAATCTGGAGTTCTGGAACTGATGAACTGGCCCAGTCAAAGTCTGGATTTGAATCCTATTGAACAAACTTGGGATGTAGTATAGTCCAAGGTTGATCACACAAAAGTTTAATCTAAAGCAAGTCTGTCTACTGGAGGAGACTTGAAGCAAGATATTGAGAAAATTAATTTATTAGGAAAATATTTACTGAGATGAAGACCAAGTGAGAAGTAGGGTCTTTTTCTTATAGACTTCTATGCAATCAGACTTCTCTCTATGACCAGAAGAGTCACCCCCTGCTGGCTCTCCTGTGTTGGTTTCACTTTCCAGACCCAGAGGCTATGTCCATAGTTTATGTACAGTCTATGGCGTGGACATAATTTATTTGTAAAAACAGAGAGGGAAAAAATCAAATCGAGAAAAAAATGTGTATGAATGTGTACAAAGCCTCAGAAAGCAACACTTCCTTTTCACTCTACCACTCATAACATGTAATCCTGCTTTATCAAATTCAATCCAAATGAATTTGCTTGTTGTTATGTGATGCCAGATGTGGTTGTGACAGGAACACACACCAATATACAGCGGAACACAATGAGCTAAAAAATGTTGATGGTGCAATAAAACCCAACGACTTACAGGACTGTTGCTCCTTGGCCCGACTGGATGTTTTGTGCGACTGACACCAGACAGTGACACCATCTTCCAGCAGCTTTAGAGTTCGTCGCTTCTGCCAGCGAGGTGAGCGTACCTTCACACATGAGATATTAATCCATTAAAATAAACTGCATGTATTGTTTTGGCCAGCTACTACTAACAGTTGCTTGTAGTTTGTAATCAGTAATACCTTCACCATACTTGAGCCCTGCAGCATCTGCTTCACATCTTCATCATCCTGCACTCCTAGAAAGCAAACAGATGATTGAACAAAGACAGATATAATGTCATGTAAACTGAATTGGATTATGAAATGATGGGAGTAAATACACTAAAAATGTGATCTTGTGAAAAAGATTTCATTGCAAGGCTTAGACAATGTTGTGTTTTACTTCAGAAGGTGGCCCTAAATGTAGACGCACACTGCAGGCAGGTAGATGTATTAAACAAAAAGCAAATTTAGACTTAAAGGCTAGCAGAACAACAAACAAAAAGCAGCTACAGATCCAGGTTAAACAAGCATCCAGACAGAAGTCCAACAAAATAAACTGAAAGAACAAACTGATGCAAAAGAAAGTAAAGCTTTCGATCAAACAGGGGAGGTGAACAGCCAAGAAATACAGACAACCTGACAGCTGATGGGACAGACTACCCATACACAGAGAACAACTAATAAAGACACAATGTAAAATTCGTCATTCAATATTTTGAAAATAGCCATTCTTTCATACTTTCCACAGGCTGCAATATTACAGTCAGTGGTTGAATTTCATGAGTTGGTATTTGTACAGGGCTGCAAGGTGGATCGGTGGTTAGCACCGTTGCCTCGCAGCAAGAAGGTTGCCAGTTCGCGTCCCAGTGAGGACACCCGAGATCTTTATGCGTGGAGTTTGCATGTTCTCTCCAGGTTCTCCGGCTTCCTCCCACACAGTCCAAAAACATGTTGAGGCTAATTGGTGATTCTAAATTGTCCGTAGGTGTGAATGTAAGTGTGCTTGGTTGTCTGTCTCTAAGTGTAGCCCTGTGATAGACTGGTGACCTGTCCAGGGTGTACCCTGCCTTCGCCCTAAGCCAGCTGGGATAGACTCCAGCCCCTCCACGACCCTAGTGAGGATTAAGCAGTGTATAGATAATGGATGGATGGATGGTATTTGTACAATGTTGGCTTCAAAATGTCTATTTTGTGTGATACTTGCACTCATACAGTCATTTCACTGTTTATGTTTTGTTGTGATATCAAAGCTGGTATCAAGAATTGTAGAATTTCAGCGGTATTGGTACCCGCTGACAAATTTCTGGTATTGTTGCATCCCTAATAGTGAACACAAGGGAGCTGATGCACACAGCTAAAGAGAAAGATGTTCTCCCCAGGAGTTGGCAGAGCTGAAGGAGTGTGAATACTGGACACCAACACAACACACCAAGACCCGAAAAGTTGCTCTGTTGGATATGACCTTCATCATATAGCAAACTTATAAAGTGATAACATGTCAGTGTTTTTTAAATTACTTTTTATTGTGTTGCCCCCATGTGACCAAAAAATAACCTAAAGGCAGTTTTTGGGAGAGACATTATCAATTTTATCATTTGTGTCCAAAATGTCCTCTTTATTGTTCTTCATTGAAGGAAGTTTTAAAAAGTCCTTGTTGACAGGTTGTCACCATGCTGAGGGCTCTGCTGTAGTGAAGATGTGATGACTCATCAGTTTGGCAAGACATGCTTGAGAGCAGCTTGATCGCAATCATATGTAACAAATACTCTACAAACACTCAGAGGGCTGTGAAAAGAAAAGCAAATCACAGGTTGCTAGGTTTCTGTCATGGAAAAGAGCCCCACACCATCTAATCAACGACCAATAGAATGTGTGAAAGTCAAGTTATCTCAGATTTTTTATGAGGGCACTCAGGGGCTTTCTAATCAAACAGCTGTATGTAACCATATGAGAGAAAATAGGTAATAAATTAGACCGTGTCGACCATGCAAAGGAATCTTTTAAACTCTTTGGACGTTGCCTTTAAACTCTCCTTCCCAGAGTCCAAGCTGAGTAAGTCGAACTCTGAAACAGGAGGCTCACTGTAGCTTGGTAAGGGCTGGGTCACCACACACACACACACACACACACACACACATAAACATAGTACTGTATTCATATTACAGGATCCACAGTAGGATCCTAATGCAACAGAAGTCAGCCCATTACCGAGAATTGGATCTTTTATTACTTCTCATCATGGTGGTGCTCTACTCTACATATCAGAGTAAAAACTGTGTCAGAGCATGAACACACTTCCTCTGATATTTACGGTCTCAGTGCTGCTGCTTGTGTTGGTAATGTTTCTGCAGACATAAGCCAGACTCTGGAGAGCAATCATAGCAGCCAATGTTAACACTTCACCACTGTCAACATTTATTGGGTCACTTGGTTGTTCTGTGCACCAGCATACTGAGTGGCTACGAACCACTTCTCATTGTCAT
This sequence comes from Stegastes partitus, assembly GCF_000690725.1. NCBI lineage: Eukaryota > Metazoa > Chordata > Actinopteri > Pomacentridae > Stegastes > Stegastes partitus. The sequence continues at coordinate 154,450 of NW_007578188.1, forward strand.
GATTAGCTGACAACAGTTACCATACAAAACTACAAGTAGACCTTGTAAGATCGCTGTTGCAACTATTACGGAGAAGTGATCAGGATGATTATTCAGTCATAAAGTGGATACATTCAGTTACTGTCAGATTAACAGAAAAGAGGAAATGTCTGAAAGGGGCTTAGCAGACCTCAGCCAGAGGATCTCCGTCTGCATTCAGGCTCGTAAGGGATTAAAAGTCAGAAATGTAATCAAGGGCATGGTGTGCCTTAAAGGCAATCATTCAAATTTGAAAATCAATTCCAAAACATAAAGGTAACAAACCACAGTCAGGAAGCCAAAACTTCCATTACATGGATTCGTTCATTAGGTTGAGTTGGTTTTGGCTGAACTGGCTAATTAGTAATACACAAACTGGAATGGATAACAATTTCCAAACTTTTTTCAGATAGGAAGCACCTAACTTTAGAACTGTTTCAGCAGTGGAAGGAGAAAGGTTGAACAATGCCTCGTAATCAAATGAAGTTTGTTGTCAACGATAATGAAGATGTTCCTGCTGATAGACAACCAGTTTTTAGCATGTGTTGAGTAGTTTTGATTCTTTTCTTATTGTTGGAGTCAAAGAGAAAGAGCTCTGTGACTCGCTGAAGATGGAAACTTGATTTACAAGGGGAGTAGAGAAGAGTAAAGGATTGAAGCTTGAGGCAGAAAAACTGTTATATTGAACACAGAGAAAACACTGCAGCTATTATACTAACCCAAAGTCCTCAGTGTATAAATGTGAAAAAAGTGGCAGTTCAGTGCAGAGAAACACCCGTCAGGCTGCTTGTCAGGGCGTTACTGCTGAGGCTGGACAGGTCTGCAGCAGTTTACACGTACAGCTAACTTCAACTGATTGTACAACAGCATTTCATCTAACCACTCTTTCATTAGTGATTGAACAGGTGAGTATTGTCTTCATGAATTAATCACTTTGCCAAAAAAAGAAGGCCAAATGCTGTCACAGTTACCAAGAGCCCAAAGGGGCACCTTCAAATTGTTAGTTTTACCCAACATTGTTCCATTTATTAGAGTTTAAAGCCCCTTTCAGACATGCCCTCCTTTCCATTAATCTGGTGGCATTTGAATGTGTCAGCGTCATGTCTGAATGAGCATCCTGCTCACCTTTCTGTAAAAGTCATGACGGCCACCTCACCTGGAGGAACACTGATGTATCACCTTCAACACAATCTCAGCTACATCATCACACAGACGTGCAAGTGACTGCACTCTGAGCTGGGTGAAGTGATTTAGGCAAGACTTTGTCCACATTTCAGTACCAACACTGGTCCAAAAACATCACAGCACCACGAGAGCAAAAGACACAGTGTGCATGCATGCCTTACTGTTGGTAAAGTAGCACTTAGATTATGTAGTTTAGGAATCATAAGTAAACAAGGCTTTAGTCATTTGGACCGTTTGATTAGATGCTTTTGGTTTGGATCTAGTGCGTTACTGTGTATTACATATCACTGGGTGTTCTGTTTAATATTTGTATGGCAAATATCATGTGAGTTTTTTTCTGAATGAAGCTGTGAGGAAAATCAATGGAAAAATGACCATTGTGTGAGTGACAGAGTGCTGTCGCTGAAGCAGCCTGAGGAAGCAGCAGAGATTCTACCCCGCGTCTAAGAAGGGCTTAAGACTGTAGGTAAAAGCAGCAAATCCTCCGTTTTCAACAGGCATAACTGTAACATTTTTGCAATAAAATTACTAAAACAATTGTTCAGCTACTACAATATTTTTCACTGACTAGTCAAAAATAATTTCTGCTCCAGTTTCAAATATGATTGGGCTGTTTCATCTACAGCTGACCTGCTTTTCTTACTCTGTGGCTGGTGAAGTGACAACACCTGCCAGGTTAGTGTAGGGAAGTATAAATATAAAGCAGTGTGGAGGAACCTCATTGTGCCCTGAGGACGACATCCAGACCCTGCTAAGACTGAGGAGGATAACGGTCCCCCTTCATTTAGTTCTCAGAGCTCGGAGCGCAGCAGCTGGGACACAGACACTCACCCAGGTTCCTCAGCGGGTCGATGGCCTTCGACTCGGACGTCCCGGCTCCATCCTTCCCCTGCGAGGCGGCTTTCCTCCTGTGGCCCAGCATGGTGCGGCGCGCGACTGGACGCGGCTCCTCCGCTTTATGTTCAGGAGAGCGTCCCCAGTGACGTCATACATGGCGCTCTGCGTCCAAACACTGCACAGCACGCCGAAACCTGCTGAGGCTTTCAAAATAAAAGTCATTTGTCTGTCACCTTAGGCACCAGTGTGAATAGATTCTTAGGATATATTTTAATTGTGATTGTAGTGAAGTCTATGCAAAAGTGACCGTGCTTCTCCCTCAAAATGTTACCTTAGTAAACACCTGTGTCATGAGTTTATGATCTCAAGCACTGGTTTGAAGGCTCCTTCAATACAGCATCATGGCCACTTAGCACATTAGACTAAATAAATCAATTCAATCATAACTTTGACTTCCTATTTTGTCAAGTCAACAAAAGTTTAGAAATCTTGCTCAATATTTACAAATGTATAAATTCACAAGTGCAGCAGAAAAATATAAGAAATACAAGTACATCACACTGTAAAACTTTAAAATGGCTTCGAGACATACATAGATACTGAGGGACAACTTTAGTCTGCTGTTCTCTCCTTGTCTCCCTATGGCATAAATAAAGGTATTATTGATAGTGATAAAACATGCTTACTGTATAGATGAGCTGATGAATCGTCGGTTATAAATGGTTTATACTAAAAAATCGTTACAATTACTTGTTATTATATTTATAATACATTATAAAATAAGTCTTATAGCTTCAAATAATGCTCCACTCACATCCTTAGCAGCTTGTGTCTTGTGGTTATCGAGTGCAAAATGAGTTTATTCACTCAAGTTCAGTTGAAGCTGCTCTTCCCAAAATTAAGAATTGACTGAGGTATTTTTATATTGGTAATAAGTCAATCTTTTACATTAATAAATACACACACACACACGCACACAATTTCTCAGTTAAGCGATACCCTTGTATTATGTCTTTTGCATGTTGTGTTATTTTATTTAACCTTTATTTAACCAGGAAAGACCCACCGAGAATAAAAACCTCTTTTACAAGGGCGTCCTGGGTTATGCACAAAGTGACTGGGACTAACCTAACTGTAGTATCCCTGCTACTCTGAAACTCGTATAATTTACCTAAATTCTCACCTTGCAAAATCCCACATAAATTATAACTCTGTTACAGTGTTTGCTACAGTGATATATGTTTTTGTTAAATCCACTAATGACATCTGTTTGTTAACGAATATTTTCTATGAAATTTTCGAATCTAGTTGACAAGTTTGCAATTATTGTGCTTTTATTTTGAAAACAAACTCGTCATTTTAGAAACCTGTTAGGCAACTTGACAGCAGACAGAAACTAAACGGATTATGGACCAAGGAGAGACGCTCGTGTGTCCAATGGAAACTGCCTTCATCTTTCTCGCTCTAGTAATCTTTCATTTGAACCAAATCACAGTGCAAACGATGGATGAAACTAACTGATCCTCTAATACTGTCAGGGCTGCACACTGTGACACAAGGCTGGAATTAACTATTTCCTAAATTGCGAGATTAAATTTTAAACTGGAACATAGAAATTAAATGGCATGCGTGTGGTTAGAGATTACTTTGTTTTATAATTGATTCTCAGCTCGACTGGGTCTGGATCCAGGCTGGATTATCAAGTGGTTAAAAATATAGACTGTAGGTAGAGCGGATAGA
>NW_007578188.1:158319-169886 GCF_000690725.1 Stegastes partitus
AATAATAATAATGATAATGTCCAGATAAATATTATGATAATATTAAATTTTTAAAAAAATATAAAATATTGGTCAAAAATATTTGAAATAATATAATGGAATTTCTGAAAAATATAACCAAACAAACAAACTCTAAATAATATGAAAATGACCAAAATGCCTGAAAAATATGAATTATCTTAAAATATCTGAAAAGACTTTTTTTTTTTAAATGGAATGTATCTACATAATAATAATAATAATAATAATAATAATAATAATAATAATAATAATAATGTTGGAGCCGGTGATGATCTTTCTGCGTGGTGTTTACATGTTCTCTGCGTGCAGCGTGGGTTCTCTCCGGGTTCTCCGGCTTCCTCCCACAAGTTCAAATACATGTCGAGGTTAATTGGTGATGCTAAATTGTCCGTAGGTGTGAATGTGAGTGTGCTAGGTTGTCTGTCTCTAAGTGTAGCCCTGCGATAGACTGACGACCTGTCCAGGGTGTCCCCTGCCTTCGCCCTAAATCAGCTGGAATAGGCTCCAGCCCCCCCGCGACCCCAGTTAGGATTAAGCCGTGTATAGACAATAGATGGATGGATAATAATAATGTGGAGTGTCGCTTTAAATGTCCAAGTGGGATGTGGTCAGACGCCTGTCACGTGATCTGACACGGAAGTTGTCTGTGTAAAGTGGAGTGGCCGTAGACGGCAGGTCAGTCTGTCTCAGGTGGCTTCACGGTCGGTGTCACAGGAAAACTTTCCGTTCATAAAAACTTATTAATTAGCGAAACCACGGGTTGGAGGATCTTCCGTGAGTGTTTATGTGGTCTCTGTGCTAAAGACTGACTCGCCTGTTTCCATGGCGCTGGTTACGGTGACCGGCAGGACAGACATACACTGAGGTGAGACAAGTTCCAAGCTAACTAATGCTAAGCTACCCCGCGGTTCCTAGCTAGCTAAACTGCACTTTCGTGTTTGTCTTGTAACACCAAACTTGAATTAAACAGCGCGGTGATACAGGATAGATATCAGGCAGACTACAGTCCACCCACTTGTACCTAGTCGGTTGGTTTCGAGTGAAACCATTAACATAGTGAGCAGTGTAATAGGACTAGTTGAGACGTTGCACCGAGTTGGACCTGTCTCCAGCTTTGTCCACTGACATGGTTTTACACACCGACAGTGTATCAGGAGTGTGAAGGGTTCGTGTGATGGTAACACTCGGTTAATGAACGATAAGCCCTTAACTGTCAGTTTGATCGCCAACTACCCTGATAATGGATCAGTCGAGAAAGAAAATGCCAGATCGATCGATACTTAAAGTAATGAAGCCATCATCAGTTACAGGTCAATAAGCTGAGGTGTCCGAGTCAGGGTCCAAACATCAGAACCACAGCAGGGCTTCAAGCAGAGATGAGTAATCACTGCTGCTGAAGGTGCCTCTGCTAAACCTTGACTTTTGAGGGGTGAGGGTCTAAGAAATGCGTAATGTTGTATATATTTGTTTTTGTTTTCTGTCACTTTATAGAGATAAGTTCAATTTTCAGTTCAGTTCAGTTTTAGTCTGACGAAGAAAGACATTTTCTTTTATTTTGATGATGATTAAGAAAGTCATTCTCTTTTTTGATGGTCACCAGACCCCCGATTCCATCCCCTGTTGCCATGTGTTTTCCCATCACCTTTTGTCATGTGTTGTTCTACCTCCTGTCACAGATCCCCGATTCCACCCCCTGTTGTTCATTGTCCCCTTACTTCCTGCCATTTGATTAGCAACTGTATGTTAACTAACCACTATTCACTTCTGTATTTACATACAGGCCCCCCCTACCCTCTGACATACCCTATAAATGTATGACTGCAGGTGTCCGGGGTCGGTTTACCATCACAGACTCATGCTCTGTGTCCACCATATACCGGAATACTAATAAACACCCACTACAGCAAATTTCTTCAAGAAATTTTACCCATAGTCCTCATGTAAAGTTTACTGCAGTGGGTGTTTATTAGTATTCTGGTATACGGCAGACTTGCCAACACAGAGCATGAGTCTGTGATGGTAAACCGAAGCAAGTAGTGGTTAGTTAACATATCATTGCTAATCAAATGGCAGGAGGTAAGGGGACAGTGAACAACGGGGTGGAATCGGGGTTCTGTGACAGGAGGTAGGACAACACATGACAAAAGGTGATGGGAAAACACAAGGCAACATGGGGTGGAATCGGAGGTCTGGTGACCATCAAAAAAGAGAATGACTTTCTTAATTATCATCAAAATAAAAGAAGATGTCTTTCTTCATCAAGTCACACAGTGCCGGTTCACAACTTAAGTCGTCTCAGGGTTCTTCACATGATGAGGCCAAGACTGTACGACGTTGTATTAGAGAAAAACCCAAGAAATCCAACAAGTTCTTCTTGAGTAGCACTGAGTGACAGCGGAGAGAAAACTCATCCTGCAACAGTAACAGAAGCAGGCTCAGACTGACTGGGGAGAGGAGAGAGAAAAGATGGGGTCAGCTACAGACAACAACTGGGGGGCTGTCTTTAGTCGTTACTGTTTAGTGCTGCGTGTGCAGGTACCGAAGCTGCCAACACCACCACAAGTACTTTAAGTCTGTTTGGTGAGATGAAGAAGCAGGCTTCACATTTTACAAAAACACATCATTATGTAAATGCAGTAAATGTTGCTGTAAATCTACATTGATTAAAAATGTGTCATGTCACGTAATGCTAGTGTTTGATTCCAGTTTCCTCATGAACCTTTCTGTTATTTCTGTATTTGTGTGCTGTGTCATCTCTAGAAGCACTGGTCCCTCCACCTAGATTAAACAAATCAAAGTGTCATGCCAGTCCCAGCGATGGCAGAGCCTGTGGTTGATCACCAGAAACGGTTTCAGGCTGCTGTGGATGTCATCCATAACTTACCAAAAAATGGTATGTAGTCAGTTTTAATCATCACCTGACTTTACAAACTCCATGTGAGTGTTGTTGACTGGTTAGACACTTGGAACACTTACTTTAAGTATCTTTATTAATTTAACTGTGCAGCTCTGTAGAGTGATATGATCCTCCTTAAATGAAGTTTGCCTCTACACTCTCTGTAAAGTGCTCAGGGAGCTCAGCATGAATCACAGCTGAACCAGCAGGTCAGCTGCCCTGAGGCTCCTGTTCTGGCAAAACCTGCTGATTTCATGCAGTTAACTGTACTAGCCAGCAAACTGTAAAACCTTTCCAAGTCTGTACTAACATGGGAATATTTTGTCATCTAAACATGCAGCAGTTGCTACATGCACATAACAGTCATAAGTTCCACTCTGTGATTTAATTACATTTCTGTTCAGTATGCATTTCTGCCCATAATAAGGCCTCACTCAACTGCAGATTTTCTGAATGAAGTTTGTTGTAATGGTGTTTTCAACATATTTTGTCCTTTTTGGTTTCATTCTATCCAGACAAATAGAGAATTAAGCAGCTAGATTGGCAAACCTGATTATTGTCAGTGTTAACTTTCAGGCTCCTACCGGCCCTCCTATGAGGTGATGCTGCGTTTCTACAGTCTGTACAAGCAGGCAGTGTGTGGACCCTGCACAGTGGCTCGACCTGGCTTTTGGGACCCCGTGGGCCGCTACAAATGGTGTGTTTGTGTACTGACAGTCATTGTAGGCATCATCAGGCTTAGTTTTGGTATCAAACACACAAGCTATTCATTTGTCTTGGACTTTTATTGAGAAATCATGTGTTTTTTAATGCGTTTTTATATTTGTTTTTAAGATTCATGTATTTAAACTATATAGTGAATTTATGTTTATTTTATCTTTATCAAGCTGGCTCACAACTACATTTTATCATCCACTTAATTCTGGGAGGGTCCACATAGACCCATTTGTGTACATTTGCATGCAGACCTGCACTGCAGCTGCATATGTGCCAGGAAACAAATTGTGCTGAAAACAAATGCTTGTTATGAGGGGAGACTGTTTGGAACTTTGCAGTCATTCACATTTATATCAATCATCAATAAAGGAAGTGTAGTTTAAATAGTTGCTGCCAGACTTTGGTGATGCTCTGATTTGTACATGCTTTCCATCAAAGCAAACACAAAAGGAAGCCCTGAATTCTCCAGAAATCCTGCGCTGCCAGCCAGCTGTGCTTGGTACACATCAGGAGTTGTCACACATGGTGATACAGTCCGTTGTGTAACAAGCTGCTGTGTCCTGTAACAGATGCAAAGTCATTGCTAGTCTTCTGAGAAACATCCATGGGAGCGCTGTGTGTTTTTCCTTGTTTGGTATGAGGGACAGTGCAGTCATCTGCAGCAGACTGAGGTGTACCTATTGTAGCATGGAAAAAGCATGCAGTCTACGTCTGCTCTCAAAATCTGCATTGGTCATGCAGATACCATGAATTGAATTATAGTTGTACTAAAGTCAATTGAGCTTGTGTTGCACAGATAGTGATTAGAGAGAGGGTCAGTGTGTTGCTTCAAGTCTTGGCAGGGCACATAGCCTAACACTTGGACTATCAGACTAAAGTGGGGTTTGAACTGGTGCGTCAGTCTTTAACATGTCACGTCAGTTCATTTCTAACAGGTTAAGAAGGTGTTATCAGGTCTGTAAAGCACATGCTGCTTCGAGCAAACCACCCGTGTGTCTCTTATATGTGGCCCTCTGAGGAGCATGCTCTGTGTGACTGATGTTGCACTCTGCTGCCATCCTTTTGTTAAATGTTGTTTTAAAAAAAAAAACTGTTTGTATTGAAAGCAGTGCTAAAATGATTAGTTGCATAGTGGATTATTTTTTGGTAGAATTTTTTCAGGAGTGTTTAAATGGAAGTACAGATACCATCATCTGATCCATCTTGTCATGTGTGGGAATGCTGTTTCTCTTCCTTTTATGTTGTTGTAAACTGAATACTTTGATTCAAACTTAACAGGACAGTTGAAGTCATCACATTAGAACTCTGATAATTATTTTTAACATTTAAAAGATGATATCAGGACAACATGAAATGACACTTAAGGATCATAACAAAGTGTCTTTGCCCATCAAATTGCATTTTGTGTTCAGCAAGCCTATTTCCTTCAACCTAGCTAAAGGAAGTTCAAGGATTTTGGCAGTTGTCTTTATTGACCTTGTGTATGTACAAGGGACGCATGGAGCCGCCTGGGAGAGATGAGCAGTGAGAGGGCCATGGCAGCATATGTGGACGAGATGAAGAAAGTAGCACAGGAGGTACGTTTAGACTTCTTTCAGTCGTACATTGAATTGAATGTGTATGCTTACATCTTGACTGACACATTTTGTTTAATTTCAGTATTCTCCCCTGCTGCTCCTCAAACTATTTATCTTCATTAGTGGTAGTGTTACCAAATACACAAAACCAAAAACTAATTAATGAGAGGATCTGTTTGTTTTATGTTTTAATCTAAAACAAAAAAAAATATTACAGAGTTGCTTGCAAACTGATGCATGTAGGAGCGCAATATATTTATTTATTTATTTATTTTTTTTAACACAATGCTGCATGCAAGATACATTTTTTCCAGTTTGACCTCATGATGGCATCATAGGAATGTGGTTTTGCTGCTGCACTAACTGGTTTGGGTTTGTAGGTGTAAGTTAATGGCTTTGTGTAAGATAAGACATTCATCTAGTTCCAACATCTGTCAATGATTTTGTCATTTACAAAATGTATACATATTTCTATGTATTTATTACTGTTGTCAAAAATTTTATTGTTGTTGTTTTATTTTTTACTCCTGTCACATTTTTCCTCACTGTGGAATCATTTTCACTACAATATGAAGTCCTGTACTTGAATGGAAACAACACAACCACAGATGGAAAGAGAAAATTCCTTACTGCAGTCTGTGATGATCTGCTGGGATTATCCACTGTGTTTTATCAAATTCTTTTTATCCAAATCTCCTTTTTACGAGGAGATTTTAAAACACTTCATGCTGTCGTTGATAAACTTTATGGAGATGCTGATTTCCTTTACCAGCAGGACTTAGCACCTGCCCTCAGAGCCAGAACTACTACCAAATGGTTTGCTGGCCATCATATTACTGAGCTTGATCTGCCTCCCCTGAACCCCATGGAGCCCCATATGGGATTTTATCTTTGTCATGCCATTCTAATTATTTGAGATGCACATATACGTTCGTTTCTTGCCTCATATTTGCTCTGTATAAACACAGCCTGTAGTTCAGGCGAAAGTCACAGAATTTTTGTCATGTGACTGTCATGGTTTTGGTATTTTTTATGTATTTTTTTTTTATAGGATCCAGTGCAGTTGTGTTGTTTTTTAAATTTTTTATTTTTTTATTTTTTTAAAAGCACATTGAGATCTTCAACAAAAAAGATAATTACGGAGTCTCAGCAGCGTGCTGTCTGGTCAGATAAAAAAGGCGTAGTATTACTATTAGCAATCACTCATCAGTGAAGCTTTCCACGGTTTCTGCAGGTCATCGACTCCATGCCCATGAATGAGAAGACGGCCTCACTCCTTTACCACTTTGAGCCTCTCTACCTGGTTATTGATGACATGCCGCGACCTCCGCAGTCACTGCTCACACTCAGAGAAGGTGAGTGAGCCCACTGAGTGCCGCTAAGGTAGAAAAGCGTTATATAAGTGCAGTCCATTTACCTTGCATTTACCATAATGACACATTCATAAATCTGCATTATTTAGTTTATGTTAATCTAAAGAGACCTGCCATCAGTGGGTCTGGACTCAAATAAACCCCAATGTGTGACAGCGATAAATAAGAAATGGTCACTCTCAAGTGCAAACTTAGGTTTATCTGATCACCAAGGTACTACCGTTAATAGTTGTGATGTTGAACTTTGGCAGGAAATATTTCGAAGATGTATAGGAGAATTATTCCCCTTCGGTAATTATTTAATACACATTTCAGCCATACAAATCAAGTGCAGCAGAAACTGCAGCCTTTAAAAGCAAGCATGCATGCAGCATCTTTCTGAAACACTTTGAACAAAACAGCACAACATTTTAGCAAGGTGTACAGAGCTTAAATAATATATTAAACCACCACCCAATGTCAGGTTTATGCCGCAGCTGCTCTAAATTAACCACATTGATAATTACCTAAATATTCTTTTTTATGTTTCTGTAATGGTTAATACACCAGTATGTAGAAGCTCTTTAACCAAAATGCTATCTTTAATGCTAAAATATAATTATTATTGGTATCTATGAATTTTCAAATTTACTGTTTTACAAAAAAAAAACTGAAAAAATAGTAAAGCACATTATTATTTCTTGATTAGGATGTCAAATATAGTTATTTACTTGCATTCCTGAACAGAAAAAATAGATTTAATGTTTTAATGTGATGCTTAATTCATTTCTGTCTTCTCAGAGAAGCCCAGTGGCTCAGATTTGGGTATAAAAAGGTGAATTCAGTTTGAAATTCCTCATTCCTGTTCAGAATGGTAAAACATGGAGAGATTAGATTAGATAGAACTTTATTGATCCCTTTCTAATCTAATCACGCCATGTTTTAACATGGTGAGTGACATTAAAGCACTTCATGATGCTGGATGTTCCCTGAGACAAGCAAGGAAAGACAAAGTGTTCTCACAATGTGATCAGGTATGATATGGAGTCAAATAGCAAGACTGCAGAGATCCTGTGCTTGTTCTCTCTGCGGACATCTCTGATCTGCAGCCGCTGGCCTCACCAACCTCCAAAATGTTAATTGTTGTGTTTGTATTGTCTGCTCTCCATCTGCTGCCCTGTTATCCCCACCCCATCATCATCCCCACTTTCACCCCAATCGTTTGAGGCAGATGGCCTCTTTCCCTGAGCCTGGCTCTGAGCTTTTTGATTTCGTCCCAGTGTTGCAGACCGCTTGCTCAGAGGAAGTCCAAATGCAACTTTGGATTGTTGGGTTCTCTGTTTAAATTTGTAAGGTCTATACCTTACTATGTTAAGTGCTGTGAGATGACATACGTTGTGAATTGTGCTATACAAATACAATTAAATAGAACTGAAATTTGATTCTTACAAAATTCTCCAAGGAAGAGGCAGGAAATGTAAGTTAACTGAAGCAGAAGTCAGACACCTCAAGATTTTAGGTACTGGAGACAGAAGGAGGACCACTGCTGATCTTCAGGCAGAGATGAATGCCTCTAGATCAGTCTGAGAAGGTCTCCAGAATGACTCATAAGAGATGACTGATGGAACAAGGCTTAAAGGGAAGAAGAGCTGCTAGAAAGCCTTTATTGAGGCCTGCAAATATCCAAAAATGCCTCAGATTTGTCAGGCAGCACAAACACTGGACTGTTGATGACTGGAAGAAGGTCCTCTGGACGGACGAGTCCAAGTTTGAACTCTTTGGTCAGCATCGTCGTGTTTGCGTCCTCAGAAAAGGTGGAGAACATTTTGATGGCAGATGCATTGCACCCACAGTGAAACACAGTGGAGATTCCATCATAGTTTGGGGTTCCATTTGTGGAAACAGAAAATTAGTGAAAATCGACACTATCATGAACAAGAACATCTACCGCAACACCTTAGTGCATCATGGAATCCCTTCTGGACTGAATCCGATTGGTCATGGATTCATACACCAACGAGACAATGAGACCAAGCAAAGCTGTGCAGAGACTATCTGACCAAGAAAAAGGAATCTGGAGTTCTGGAACTGTTGGACTGGCCCAGTCAAAGTCTGGATTTGAATCGTATTGAATAAACTTGGGATGTAGTAAAGTCCCAGGTTGATCACACAAAAGTTTAATCTAAAGCAAGTCTGTAGGAACAGCTAGAAACTATCTGGAACTCATTAGTTCCATGTACTTTTAGACAGAGACTGTCTAAAAGTACATAAAAACAATGGCAGCAATAAGCATGCTGTTATCAAGGAGGCCATAGAAAATATGAAGATTTTTCGTTGTGTTTGGAAAAAGGACTATTTAGTTGTTTCAGTTTATTATTTGCTAAATTAAGAACAATAACATTAAAAAAAAAAAAACAAGTTTTTTTTTAAAGATTTCTAAAATGTTTGTTTTCTTGTTTTTATGGCCGGTGATCTAATACATTTGTTAAGCACTGTGTGTCATTTAATGGCAACTGAGCCAGCCACTGTGACATTTGATTCTAAATTCTCCCATTGTAAAAGAATTTTTAAAAAGTGTTCAACAAGTGGGCGAAGTATGAATTAATGCAGTACAAGATCTGTGGTGACTTGATGATTTTATGTCTGTATGAATGAAAGAGTCTTTTTGTGTTACTGTAGGTCTTGAAGGTGGCGAGCATGCTGAGACCAAGGTTGTAGAGGAAAAACAGGAGGGGCATAAAGAAGACCCAGAGGGCCCAGATCCAGATGGAGAGTTCACCCTGTCAGAAGTTGTTGACCTCACTGCCACCAACATCCCTAATAGTAAAGAACAACTGATACCTCCCATCTCTTCTAACACTGTGTCTGCACAGACAGCCCCAGTGCTGCTGTGTGTCGACACAGAGAACATTCAGGACAGTAGGGCTGAGTTGTAGGTCACCTGTGTTCTGGAAGTGTTTAGAGCCCAATACTAAAGCTGTCAGATGCGTGCAGGGGAGAAAAAAGTGCAGCTGAAATGTTTTCTGTACAGCATGAGATTTGATCAGTTTTGACTGTTGGTATTAGGGCAGCAACTACTGCTAGTTATCTCTGCGACTGATAATTTTGTCTAAAAATGGCAGAAAATTGAAGTGTCCAACATAAGTCCTCAGATTTCAAGGTGATGTCTTAAGATGTCTTGTGTTGTCCCATCAGACATTCAGTTTTCAATCAGACAGCAAAGAAACACAGAAAATATTCACTTTTGGAAAAGAATGAAGAATGAAACTTAACAAATTAGAAGTCCTTCTACTGATACTGTTTATTAGGCAATAATGGGTGATTATTTGTTTGCTAACATGTTTCTGTTTGTAGTCAGCACAGAATTGAATATTTGATTGTGTGCCACTGCAGACTCTGGAGTGTCTGAGGGTTTGACATTGACCAGTGACTCAGAGAGTGAGATCTTCTGTGACTCTGTGGATTCAGTAGAGCAACTAACCAACGTCAAGGTAGGATTCTCTCACATCCTCCAGCTTGTGATACAGTACAGCCAACTGTTCACTAAATGAAAGAAAATAATTAACACATTCATAGTTGTTCGTATACACATAAGCAAAAAGAGAAACATTGAAGAAACTTTAAAAGAACAACTGCCTCTCACAGATGCCTGTTAAGTCCAATGGCTTTCACAATGGCCACGTGTCCCTGGAGTCATCTCCAGGTCAGAGCCATCAGCGTCTGGAAGGCAGACAGGTTGGAGCAGGCCAAGGTGGAGAAGGAGCAGAGGATGGGAAGGGGCAGGGTCCCATCAGGAGGGGTCGGGACTCTGGCCGAGATGGTTCCAACCACAGCTGGAGAGAACGTAAGCTGCTCCTGTATGAATAAAACATACGGTATCCTGTAAATAATCGCATGAAAACATCTAGTACAATCTGTAAATGAACCAACAATTAGTGAAATAGGTGAATTATTCAATAAATGTGCCAGGTTGTTAATAAATACTGTTTTGTTATTTAGCTTTATTGGAGTTATTTTCCATTATATAATAAATATGATAAAATAATTGATTTTTATTTTAAATTACTGCTTTTCAAAAGTCTGATTTCATTTCAAAATCACATTTTTCCAAGAGACTTGGCATTAAATATTTAGTAGGCGTTTTTTATACTGCAGAAGACCACAGACCATTTTAGGGCGGCTCAAACCTTTTCATATGTGTTTCAACGACAAGAATTGCCTCTATAGGATCTCTTTCAGGGTGTTTTTGTGGTAGAAAGGTACTTAGTCAGGGGTAGGTATTTCTGAGCCTGAAAAACTCTCGAGCGGGACTTGATGCTAATTAGTTAAACTTGGAGAATTAAATTTTCAATTCAACTTTATTTGTATAGCGCAATTTACAACATATGTCATCACATAGCCCTGAACATACACACGTGGACAAAATTGTAAGAAAAACCCACAACAGTCACAGAAATAACTTGAATCTGACGAAAGTAATAATAAATAAAATTTCAATAAAAATTAACCAATGAAAATCAGACATTGCTTTTGAACCGTGGGTCAACAGAATTATTTTTAAAAAAATAAACTCATGAAATAGGCCTGAAATAATGTGACCATAGGGACATGTTCAATCAAGGTGTGTCCTCTAATTAGCATCACAGGTGTCTACAAACTTGTAATCAGTCAGTCGGCCTATTTATAGGGTTACAAGTAGTCACTGTGCTGTTTGGTGACATGGTGTGTACCACACTAAACATGGACCAGAGGAAGGACAGAGTTTTCTCAGGAGATTAGAAAGAAAATTATAGACAAGCATGTTACAGGTAAAGGCTATAAGACCATCTCCAAGCAGCTTGATGTTCGTGTGACTACAATTGCACATATTAAAACGGAGAATGTGGGTTCTCCTTGTTCCCACATACCTCCAGTTGCTCACGTTAGTAAGACTCTGGATCTCTGCCACACGTGTACCAACGAAAACTTTGTAATGGCAAGATTCTGACTTAATCCAGTGAAGAA
>NW_007578188.1:171096-173442 GCF_000690725.1 Stegastes partitus
CCGGAGGCTCTATCGCCATTGGGTTCCTGTGGTTTATCTTTAAGGAGAGAAGTGACCATTTTGGCCATCTCCAGCTCATTCTCTCTCCTCTTTAGTCATCGTCGTCGTTCCAGCTGTCTGGTTAGTGATTCTCGGGCTCTGAGGGCTTGCTCTTGTAGCTGTTGGGCCTCTCTGACTTGGGCTTGGAGTCGTTCACATTCGAGTTCGGCTTGTTGCTCCTCTTCCAGCTGCTGCTGCAACTCCTCGAGCTCCATCTGCTTCAGTCGTTCTTCGAGCTTAGCTCTTTCTAGCTCTGAGAGAACATTAGAGGGGAATCTGCCAATGGATGAGCGTATTGAACGCGTGGATCTAGAACTGGAGCTCCTCCATGATATGTGCATCCGCTCAATGTGTGACGTGCGTTGGGGTGCAGATTCAACCTGGGAGTCCATATCTGTGTGTTCCATACCTTAATTGGTGCTGTAATCCGGCTCGAAGGACCATAAAACGGAGAATGTGAGTTCTCCTGGAAACTAGGTGGTTTAGAGCGGTAAAGTATGGATGTGTGTGTCCCGGTTAGAGAAAACGGAAATGGACTCCTGGTTCAGATTTGATTGATTTATTCAGCTGCGGTCTGTAATAAGAATACAAACAAATAAAAGCTATTAATACCACGAGCACAAGCAAATACTTCAACATAAAGACATAGTTGTGCAACAAATATTACAAGAAAGAACTGTATTAGCTAGCCAGATGCACCAACTCCCGCGATCGCAAGGCTTATAATCAACATAACGTAGCGTACTGGCATAGTGGATCACATAGCACTTAGTCCATCTTAGACATGAAATTAACAAATATCCAGTCTGATGCTTAGTATATAACATAACATCATCAAACTCACCTTTTGGCATTTACACAAAGCAATAACTCAAGGAAACAGGTGGATGGACTCAAACAAGCATCGCGTCTCGCTACGGGTGAGGTGCATTCAAGGAGCGTCAGTACAACTGTGCAACATGCATTCAATAACGTGGGAAAAATACAAATTACAATGCAAACAAAGAATTACCGAATGACACTTAATGAATGCCACATAACTAAGAAAAGACAACAACATACAATAACGTGGGCTTTCATATTATTCAGAAAAACTGGAACTTTTTGGTAAGACACATCAGCTCTATGTTCACAGATGCAAAAATGAAGCATATCAAGAAAAGACCACTGTCCCTACTGTGAAACATGGAGGAGGCTCTGTTCTGTTCTGAGACTGCTTTGCTGCATCTGGCACAGGGTGTCTTGAATCTGTGTAGGGTACAGTGAAATCTCAAGACTATCAAGGTATTCTAGAGAGAAATGTGCTGCCCAGTGTCAGAAAGCTTGGTCTCAGTCTTGCAACAGGATAATGACCCAAAACACACAACTAAAAACACTCAATAAGGGCTAAGAGGAAAACATTGGACTATTCTGAAGTGGCCTTTGAGCCCTGATCTACATCCTATTGAACATCTGTGGAAGGAGCTGAAACATGCCATCTGGAGATGGCACCCTTCAAACCTGAGACAACTGGAGCAGTCTTCTCATGAGGAGAAGGCCAAAATACCTGCTGAAAGGTGCAGAAGTCTCGTTGACAGTTATAGAAGTCGTTTGATTGCAGTGATTGCCTCAAAAGATTGTGCAACAAAATATTAAGTTAAGGGTACCATCATTTTTGTCCAGGCATGTTTCATGAGTTTATTTTTTTAATAATTCTGTTCAACCACGGTTCAAAAGCAATGTCTGATTTTCATTGGTTCATTTTCATAGAATTTTTATTTATTATTACTTTTGTCAGATTCAAGTTATTTTTGTGACCATTGTGGTTTCTTTCATTAACCGAGGGGTACCAACAATTTTGTCCATGTGTGTATAAGGTGTAGACCTCACAAATTTAAACAGAGAACCCAACAATCCAAAGATACCTTTGGACTCCGTCTGAGCAAGCAACAACAACAAGCACAGTTTCTTTCTGCCCTGTCTTCTTCGAGTACGTAGCAATCTGGTTATCTCATACATCACCATCAGCAACATCGACTTCGTCATGTATATTTGTGAAAAAAAATTTATATACACTTGTAAAGGTCATGTAACTCATGGCAGTTTTGAGTTTTCAGTGACTTCCACAACTCTCTTTTCTATACTGGAATGATTAAAAGACATACATCTTTGTTATAAAGAACAATTATGCATTTAGCATATTTTATTGAAAAATTATACATCCTCTGGAATTGTGACAAAATCTGCTGGGTCAAAAATCTGCATATAGTAACTTGAATTATCAGTTTTGGTGATGTAGAAACCTGTGTCAATTGCTTTTTCTTAGTG
>NW_007578188.1:174733-176737 GCF_000690725.1 Stegastes partitus
AGGCATCATCTACTGTATTCTGAAGTTTCAGAGACAAAGAAAAAAATCGAGGAAATAATTAGCAGAAGAACTGATGCTAGGGTGGGACTTCTACAGTTTGAGCTCGTTAGGATTATCTTGCAGATGGGGCATCTGCAGGAGGCTGAAGTCCACTGCTCCCCAGACTGGGATCTGAGGAGTAGAGGACGTTATTGGGATCCTGCAGGAGCTGGTGTTCAAGAACATAAACTACGAGTCCTGGGGTTTATCACAACCACAAGTTGTAAGGATATTGAAAGTGGGTTTTCCTTTTCTGAGATTTCCCAGTTGTTACTGACAAAGATACAGAAGAACTGGAAATTTGTGTTGCGACAAATGTGCAAAGTGTTAGAAAAGATACAACAGGGCGCCCCTATAGCTCACCTGGCTGGGCGTGCGACCCATGAACAGGGGCTATAGTTCACACAAGGCAAGGCTTCCAAAACTCAGAGGCCGTACAGGGCTGTACCTCTGCACAGTACTGATAAAAATGTGTTGAAGATGTCAGTAATATCAGCACTCAGTGTTTGTTCTCTGCCATTCTTCTCAAAGCTGACAAATGTGTAGAATGTCATTCTGAGTGCTATTAAATTAGATGTGATAACAGTGCAGTAATGTGATTGGACAGTGAAGTCGCTCTCCAAGTATTGTGACAGTGTGAAGGAAGTGGCGGCGGCAGCTTTGGCACGTCATGTTTTCTCATGTACAGTTGTGTTCAAAATAGTAGCAGTTCAACATGACTAACCAGATCAGCCACTATTTTTGGTAGAAATTATATTATCACATGGCAAATAATTTACCAGTAGGTGTAGTAGAGACAGAGAAACCAACAGACCCAATATTCATGATATGCATGCTCCTGAGTCTGTGTAATTGAATAATTAATTGAAAGGGGTGCGTTCAAAAAAATAGCAATGTGGAGTTCAATCAGTGAGGTCATTCATTATGTGAAGAAACAGGTGTCATTCAGGTGCCCCTATTTAAGGATGAAGCCAGCAGGAAGATGGGTCGTTCCAGACACTGTTCATAAGAACAGCGTGTTTTAATGAAAATGTTGATTGGAGAGGGGAAAACATATAAAGACATGCAGAAAATGATAGGATGCTCAGCTAAAATGATCTCCTAAGCTTTGAAATGGAAAGCAAAACCAGAGAGACGTGGACGAAAACGGAAGACTGCCATTCGAATGGATCGAACAATAGCCAGAATGGCAAAGACTCAGCCAGTGGTCAGCTCCAGGGAGATCAAAGATGGTCTGAAGTTACCTGTGAGTACTGTCACAATTAGAAGACGCTTGTGTGCGGCGAATCTATCGGCAAGAAGCCCCCGCAAAGTCCCACTGTTTAAAAAAAGACGTGCTGAAGAGGATACAATTTGCCAAAGAAAATATCGACTAGCCTAAAGAGAAATGGAG
Organism: Stegastes partitus; assembly: GCF_000690725.1. NCBI lineage: Eukaryota > Metazoa > Chordata > Actinopteri > Pomacentridae > Stegastes > Stegastes partitus. The sequence goes on from NW_007578188.1 coordinate 176,166, forward strand.
AAACATTTTGTGGACTAATGAAAGTAAGATTGTTCTTTTTTGGGTCCAAGGGCCACAGACAGTTTGTCAGACGACCCCCAAACACTGAATTCAAGCCACAGTACACAGTGAAGACCTTAAAGCATCATGATATGGGACTGTTTCTCTTACGATGGTGTCGGGCCTATTTATCACATACCAGGGATCATGCATCAATTTGCTTATATCAGAATACTTGAAGAGGTCGTGCTGCCTTATGCTGAAGAGGAAATGCCCTTGAAATGGGTGTTTCAACAAGACAACAACCCCAAACACACCAGAAAGCGAGCAGCATCTTGGTTCCAGACCAACAAAATTAAGGTTATGGAGTGGCCAGACCATAATCCAATAGAAAACTTGTGGGGTGACATCAAAAAATGCTGTGTCTGAGGCAAAACCAAGAAATGCAGAGGAACTGTGTAAGGTTGTCAAATCACCTGGGCTGGAATACCTGTTTATAGGTGGTAGAAGTTGGTCGACTCCATATAGCACAGATGTCAAGCAGTTCTCAAAAACAGTGGTTATACAACTAAATATTAGTTTAGTGACTCACA